>NC_056742.1:168157429-168269929 GCF_019279795.1 Protopterus annectens | reverse complement strand
TCCCATTGAAGTCCTTGAACTGTAGCACTAGGGGTTTCCACCTTTATCAGTAAAGTTTGAGTTAATGTGGGGTTACTGTGTGTCTTTTTTCTGTAACTTTGGATTAAGCTGCTGGTGGTTTCTCTGCAGCCACATTTTAATGCTTGCATGGAGAGGCATTTCATTTCTTGTTAGCAATGCTGGGGTGTACTCTTCAGACAGTCCACATTACTGTAATCTCACACTTGCTAACTGATGCTAGTAGCATTGTAATTTCCTTTTCACAAAGTGGGAGGTCACTTGGGAGGTCTTTGATATAATTTCAGATGCCAAAGAACTACATTTGTGTATATTTTCTGTTGGCCATATCCTCGGTGGTGCAGTGGTAGCATTGTTGCCTCATAGTAAGAGGTTCTCCCGTTCGATTCTCGGCTGGAGTGCGGGGAGTGCCTTCTGTGTGGAGTCTGCATGTCCTCCCTGCGGTTGGGTGGGCATTTGAATGACATGTGTAAATGGACGTGCCTTCGTTGAAGGTTGAATGTCAAGCTGTCACCTCGGCATTCGTTAAAATCTACTGCCAATCATTAGCGGACCGGAGTTCCGCTATGGCGACCCCTAACCGGGAAAAGCCGAAAGACAACAACAACAGCTGATGTGTTGGCCATGGTCTGCAACTGGATGCTTCTTCAGGCATAGTAAAGGAGTACATACCACTTCCCTTACTCTGGAAATAACCATGTCTTTATGAATTAATATCCTACTCTTATCCTAAGTTGATGAGGTCAGAATAGTAATCTAGTCATGATACTTAGTTTGTCTATTAAACATGTCTGGTTTACATTCGGGGCTTTACCCCCTTTTGTTACATAACTGGCAAATGTGTTCAAAGAAATCTTGATCATAGTTAAGAACTCATATCTAGTCTACATATAGGACAAATGGAAAGTATTTCCAATGCAATTTTATGATTGAAGTTCTTCAGCTGTGTACCAGTTAGTCATGTTTTTATTTTGTTCTGCCACAACCACTACCATTTGCTTCATTAGAGACTTATTTTTTCAGTCAGTCATTTTTCTTAGTTTAAAATGCAGATGGATGCAGAATAATTTCTTTTAGTAGTATTGAATTATTTGCTATTCTTATGTTCACTGTTTCTCAGACAAGCTGAATTACCTCATCATGGAACAGAACTTGCTGTGCATTCTAGCACTTGTTTTAAATGGAAAGACCTATTCTGTTTGTGTTTGAAATCTGCCTAAACTCTGTGGAGTGTACTAAACCAGGGCTACCTCTGTCCTTTTTTATGTTTTTATCCAAAACTGTTATTTGCACTGGGAAATCTCTGTAACCTCCATAATGTATACTGAAGCAGAGTGTCTGCTGTCATTTTCTTTTTGTTTTGCCTGGGACTATTATTTCGACTTGGAAAATTATAGCTGCAGAGAAGGTTAAACCAAGGATTTTTGGATAGCAGCACACTAGTTCAACTTTCTTTTCATCATGAAGCTTCAGTCATCTATAATAAGTAATTGAAATTAACTGCTCCAGATGCAGCTAGGGTTCTTTTGTCATCAGTCTGCCCCTAGGAAACATTTTCTTTTCTTTTTCCTGTACACTTTCCAACACTTTCATGTATGTATAAAAGAGTATTCATCTGTATGATATTGTGGCTCATATCTTATTTTATTAGTGAATGGTGTCCTCATAATATTGGTGTGACTGTTGGTATCCACCCCTTCATGGGGAAGACTGCTTGGCTATTAACTATTATAAATTAATATGTTGGTCAGCTCATGGAATGTGTTTCCAGTAAGAGAGAACTTATTAATAATCTGATTGGTGGCACTATGCATTCTGAATATATGAGAAGGGTACTGTTACTGGCAAAGTATTGGTAAGTAACCCCTCCGTGGAAACATTATGAGAATTTATGTTTGAGAAATGTGTTTGGTTTAGTCTCAGCTGCAGTTTGTAAGATCACATTAGAAGATACTGAGCTGAGGCTGAGGTAGGTGAAATTATGATGAATCATTTCTGTAACCCTGTTCTGCAGTTGGTGATGTAAAGTTTATTTGGGTAGACTGGTGTTAGTCGTAACCTAAGGCAGTAGTATGGATTTTTTGTAAGCTGTTAAGGCCATTCAGCCCTTGCAGTACAAAATATGCGCCAGAGATGCAGCTCTAGAATCTCTACGCATACACCTCACATTATTGAATGCTAGTGGTGGGTTTCAAACCCTTTCATCAAGTCACATAATTTGGTGACAGAGGGGCAAGATTTGAGCCCTATTCCCATAACCCCTGCCCATTACTTTTCTTTCACTTGCTGGCAACCACATCAGCCTGTAGGATTTCATAGTCTGGATCTTTTGTGCAGACTCTTAAAGGATAGTGGATAGTTTCTTTGTGGACAGATCCCAAGTTCCTGGTTGATCTACTGTTAAATATTATGTTTAAATAATCTGTGTGACGGAGGTACCTGCAAAAAAAAAAAAGTAATGATGGTCATGCTCTTCTGTATACCACATGACAGCAAGGCAAGGAAATCCACTGACAGGACATGTAGTAGTTCTTTATCACAACCGTTCTGGTACCTCGGCTTTTCACCTTCTGCTGGAACATTTACAGCTTCCCAATATGTCCCTTTATATACCATTTCTGAACCAACAATAAATCAATTAAACTTTCACAATCACATTAATTACATCTTTTAAATAAATACTTCACCACACAACCAGTATTCTTGAAAAAGTTACAAACACTCTGAAAAGAAATATTATTCAACCTATACTCAACCTATAAACAATACCCCTATTAAGTACAAATTCATTCATGATAATATTTAAATACAACTGTAATACTTTTGTTATACAAATTGATGCATAAATGAAGAATATATATATGTATATAAATATGCATCCATATCAGATATTTTCACATTTAAATGCATTCAGTTTTAATACATCAAATATTAATTCACACACTAAATATAATTTCTTAACAAAATGCTATGCGTTCTTTTGAACTTAATTTTTTAACCTTTATTAACTATGATTCAAATGTATTACTAAGCTATATCAAATATTAAGATTATTTTCCAAATTCATTCCCTGGGGATGTAAAGTATGAAAATTAATAATCATTTGACTTTCCAGTTTGTTCAGCTGATGTTTAAAATTACCACCTGAAGACATGGGGCGTGCAAGAATACTAAAAAATAAATTATCTTCCAACCCTTTATGTTTTGACAGGAAGTGCATAGCTACTGCATCTCTTCTGTACTCTGAGAGTACTCGTATGTTTAGCTGTTTGCATTCTTTATGGCTGTGTTAAAACCAGCACATTTCCACCCTCCTAGGAATAGCCACTTCATGGGTAAGTAGTGCTTTCAGTATATGACAGCATCTCCTAACTGGTCATCAAGTTGTACTTTCACGAGTGACTGCTTTCCAAACATGGTGGGCATTTTATCCTTTATCTGAGCCATGGTACAAGCAGCCTGCCCCTGCTTTGATGAGTTATGCTGGGTTCAACTTATTTTGTCTGTACATGGGAATGCTGTTATTTGTTTCAGACTCTGTACTCTCTTTTGTGAGTGCATTCATGAAGTACAACAGCACAGTTATTTAAGAATGTATACACTAAATCTCAATCAACAGTTTTCTGTAGCAATTCAGAAGTTCACTTTCGTTTCAAAATATTTTCTTACCCTTAGGTCATCCATTCTTGTAGAAGAAATCTTTGCATTGTCACCTAATCCAAACGCAAGTCCCATAAATCCTTTTATACCCTTTGGCAACCAGTTGATCAATATTCATTTGCCAGCAAATGGTTTTGTAGTTTCATTTTAGAACTGCTGTACTAATGCTTAGATTTCTCTTAAGAGATGGTCTTCCTTTCTGCACTGTCTTTGTTACAGCATGCATCAGTATTGTTTGATCTCACCAGAACATCAAGTGTCTGAAGTAACTGCTTCGTTTTGGCTTGGGACAAGATATGCTTGTTTCTTTTTTTAACCCAGCATTTACATTTACGTAAAGCTCAATAGAAGGTTTTGTGAACTTGGTTAACTGAACCTAGCTTTTCGCTTTTGTATCATGTGAGGCTTAATGGAAAAGTTAATATAAGGCATCATACATAAAAGCTGCCATCATTCACTGTAACTTTTTGACATGCTATGTCATCTTGCTTTTCCAAGGCATTGTTTCTTTCAGTTGATAGCTTCTTCCTGGCATACAAGATGCAGAATTCTACTAGCGAGGTGCAGACCTGTCCCTCTTCTGTTTGTGTGTAATTGAATGGTCTGCTGCTGTGCCAAACAACAAGGGAGATGTATCAGACTTCTGGAAGTGCCACATTTCTGGGCAGGCTGACAGGTTTACTAACAAGCTAAGTACTGTGGCTCGGCAGCAGTGTGTCACAGTAACTTTGAGTACCCAAGGGTGGAATTTCAGATTTGGAATTTAAAACTGTTTGCCTCATACACTTCAACCTCATTGCAGTTAAGTATAAGCTTGTTGCTGCTGTACTGAATTCATTAACAACTTGAAAAAAAATCATTGTACCTACCATACTGAAACAGAAACTTCACAAGTAGGGCAAGAAAGGTGTGCACATCAGGAAAACATATTACTCAGGAATATAGGGGTGCTGTTCTTTTATTTTTTAAATTAGTAATATGTATAATTACTTGTCTATGCACTTTTTCTTAGATTTTATAGCCTGAGTCTAAACAGTCTTGTCTGTCACAGTCATATATTACTGTGTCTAACAAAAACAGTGCAGATGCAATGGCTGATCTGCTTCCCATTAACTAAAGTGGTATTGCATTACTTTCTACGGCAGCATGCCTTTAATGCATTCTAGATCAGTATAAAAGTAATTAGTTATCCAACATAAGTAATCTCCGATTGTTCTGTCCTGAAACAAACTAATATTTCCTAAGCTTGCAGTTTAATAGAAAAGTATTTTATTTTGGTTTTATTATGCTATTTCTGTTATGCAACATCAGAGGCATTGCAAGTATTGTGTAAGATGTGAGATCTCACCCACTTTCTAGTGACGGTTTATTCATTTGTACAAGAAGTACACAGGAATCAATAGTGGTGGTAATCAGATATCCAGACATTCCCGCGTACACCTAAAATCTCTTTGTTTTCAACATCTGTATTAAACAAAGCATTATACACCCCACAAACATATTTTGTTTGGTGTTATAGTTTTGAGAAATACTGAAGCAGTTTTACATTCTAAAAACTAGATTTAAGAAAAGAGCGTCTCCTGCAGTGTCTGCCATTCATTTTTAAAATAATGTGTTCAGTTAACCAAGATGAAACAATAACAAAATTGCTCTTAACCATGTATACAGCTGGCTGAACTTAAGCTGTGAAAGGTTAATGATTTGCCACCAGCCACACAGTGAGCAGTGTTTGAACTTGAATTGTTAGATTCCATATATGAAACTGTAACCCCCTAGAGTCTAGATCACACTGCGTCTACATATCCTTTTCTGTTTTAAGCATGAGGAGGTACACAAGCATCCTGTAGTTGAAGCAAAACTGTCACATGCATGCAGCCTGTCAGAAGGTTGGATCATTCAGCATAACTTAGTCTTAACAGATACGGTAATTATAGTCTTAAGCTGTTGCATGGTCCAAAACTTGATTTTTAACTGTTCCTGCTCATTGTTGACACCAGACTGAGTGGCCTAGATATGTAATGCATCACGATAACCTTCCCTCTGGTAGACTTACAGTTCCTTCAGTGTTCTATGAGTTTAAATAATAATTTAAGTATTATTTTTATTTACTTGATCAGCCTTACTGAGAGAAGACCTTCTTCTGCTACTATTTTATCTGGCTGATGAACTTCCACATAGGCCTCTAACTTCTAACTTTAATTGTCAAATGTCAATATTTATGTCTGAAATTCTGTTACTTGTTTAGGTGTCTGTAAAGGCAGATTGCACATGGTGGTGACCTTTATGGAAGGCTTTTGGTACCAGGGCCTGGGTTTTGTTCAATCTCACCAAAACATTCTAGCAGGGTATTAGTGATCTGGCCCTTTCAATAAGCCTGGATTTCATGAGATCACTGTGTGCTTTCATGTACGACTGTATGGAATAGTAAGATGAGGAAGGACAACAGGGCATTTGAACTTGTGTTTAAGAGTCAAATGGGAAGATCAATAGTGTATATATAGGTTACGTAGGTGACTAAAGAACCTGTATTTACAGTCTTGCAAAAAACAAGGGAATCTACTATAATCAGGGCTGAAAGAGCAGGAGTAGAAATCCTATTTCCAATGTGTTTGTCACTCTTATCTCAGTACATTGACTAAGTATGCAGAACATGTCACCAGTGGATGGCAAGGTACAGCATGCAGTGTGTGCTTGCACTGTATATAAGAACTTACATTAGCAGAGTACTTTTTGAAAATTGATCTTACTGTAAGGTTTAATCTAAGATCAACTATACAGCAAGGCATAAAAAACAGCTGTAGAAAAGGGCCCTGAATACTAAGGGTATAAATATAATATAAACCTGTTTATCTGTGTGTGTATGCATATGGTATATATGTTTGTGTGTGTGTGTGTATATATATATATATATATATATATATATATGTGAATGTGCGCACACACACACACACACACATATATATATATATATATATATATATATATATATATATATATATATATATATATATATGGGTCTACTTGATATGGCCGAAATTTCAAAATGTCGACTTTCATATGGCAAAGACCATATGATCGACATTTGAAATCTCGACCATACAAGTAAACACAAACACAAACTTACCTTAATGCTGCTAGCAGGGGGACTCCACCCCACCCACCCCTGTAACTTAAATATACCAACTCCGAGATCGCACTACAGTGCAGAAGTGGAAATCTTTCCATTCCGCACTGTAGAGTGATGCCGATTCCCCATGGTCGACATGTCAAATGTAGATCATATGGTCTCGGCCATATGAATGTCGACATTTTGAAATATCGACCATTAGAAGGGGACCCATATATATATATATATATATATATATATATATATATATATATATACATACACACACACACACACACATGCGTAGTGTGTGTGTATGTATGTATATATATATATATATATATATATATATATATATATATTTTTTTTTTGTGGATGTGTGTGTGTGTATATATATATATATATATATATATATATATATATATATATATATATATTTATTTATGCATATACATATGAAACATCTGTTGCTTATCTGTATTGCAGTGGCATGCCCATTTACCACTAGTTTCTGGCATAATTTGAAAAGGAAAATGTCATGGTACAGCCTTTAGATTTGCACTCTTGGCACCACTATGTATGTGATGGGTGAAGTTATACTTTTACAATCCACTCCACTTTCACCAGTTAATATGCAATAGATGGTTGGCCTTAAGCTTGTACAGCAAGTTCTCACTACTGTCTTGGGTTATGACCAACACCTGCCATGCACAAATGATGATAAATTATAATTGTCAGTATCAGAAGTTCCACAGGTAGCACACTCACCTTTGGTGCTGGAAGATCAGAAGACTGTGAGTTCTATTCCAGACAGTGGATATAAAAAGTTTACACATCTCAGTTAAACAGTCAGGTTTTTTTGATATAAAAAAATGAGACCACAATAAATCATTTCAAAACTTTTCCCACCTTTAATGTGACATATAACCTGTAGAATTCAATTGAAAAACAAACAAATCTGTTAGGGGAAAAACATAAAAAATGTATAATAAGCTGGTTGCATAAGTGTGCACACCCTTAAACTAATACTTTGTTGAAACAGCTTTTGATTTAATTACAACATTCAGTCTTCTTGGGTACACACCTTCCATCAATTAAAGAGACACTCATTAATCCCAAATAAAGTTCAGCTGTCCTAGTAGGATTTTCTTGACATTTACTCAGTTGCCTGCTACAGCAAAAGCCATGATTCGCCGAGAGCTTGCAAAGCATCAAAGGGATCTCATTGTTGAAAGGTATCACTCAGGAGAAGGGTACAAAAAAATTTCCACAGCATTGGATATACCATGGAACAAAGTAAAGACGGTCATCAGAAAGTGGAGAAAATATGGGACAACAGTGACATTGCAACTGGATGTCCCTCCAAAACTGATGAAAAGATGAGACAAAAACTGGTAAGGGAGGATGCCAACAGACATACAGCAACACTGACGGAGCTGTAGGAATTTCTGGCAAGTACTGATTGTGTACTACATGTGACAACAATCTCCTGTATTCTCCATATGTCTGGGCTATGGGGTATTGTTGCAAGACAGAAGCCTTTTCTTACACAAAAAAACATCCAGGCCCAGCTAAAATTTGCAAAACAATACATCAAATCTCCCAAAAGCATGTGGGAAAATGTGTTATGGTCTGATGAGACAAAGGTTGAACTTTTTGACCACAATTCCAAAAGGTACGTTTGGCGCAAAGACAATACTTCGCATTACCAAAAGAACACCATTCCCATGGTGAAGCATGGTGGTGGCAGTATCATGCTTTGGGGTTGCTTTTCTTCAGCTGGAACTGTGGCTTTAGTCAAGGTGGAGGGAATTATGAGCAGTTCCAAAAACCAGTCACTTTTGGCCCAAAACCTTCAGGCATCTGCTAGAAAGCTGAAGATGAAGAGAAATTTCACCTTTCAGCATGACAGTGACCCTAAGCATACATCCAAATCAACAAAAGAATGGCTTCAACAGAAGAAAATTAAAGTTTTGGAATGGCCCAGCCAGAGCCGAGATCTAAATCCAATAGAAAATCTATGGGTTGACCTGAAGAAGGCTGTGCACAAGAGATGCCCTCACAATCTTACAGATTTGGAGCACTTTAGCAATGAAGAGTGGGCAAATATTGCCATGTGAAGATGTGCCATGCTGATAGACTCCTACCCAAGAAGACTGAATGCTGTAATTAAATCAAAAGGTGCTTCAACGAAGTATTAGTTTAAAGGGTGTGTACACTTATGCAACCAGCTTATTGTACGTTTTTTATTTTTTATATTTTTTCCCCTAACAGATTTGTTTGTTTTTCAATTGAATTGTACAGGTTATAGGTCACATTAAAGGTGGGAAATGTTTTGAAATGATTTATTGTGGTATCATTTTTTTTTATATCACAAAAACCTGGCATTTTAACAGGAGTGTGTAAACTTTTTTATATCTACTGTATATGTTAATTCTGTATTCTATATATTTACCTTGCCATTTTGTGATGACATCATAGTTTAAAGATGATGATGATAGTGCTAAACTGAAGTAGTTGTGAAGAAGCTCCATGCAGCTAGAAAACATTGTTTGGCGTTACCATACTTGAACCGGATCTTCTACAAACTTTATCATATGGTACCCATCTCTTTTGTCAAGAATGCATTTATTTATTCCCTGGTGGCATAGCAATCACCTGTGTTGCACATCCTGCTTTGTGAGGCTATCGTGACATAGTATGCTAAAACTACATTCTTCCTGACTGTATAATGTTCTGTTGGGTCGTGGGTCCCCATTTCCCAGCATAATATTATTTAGCGCTTCTTGTTTGGCAGTGTTGCTTCCCATTATCTAATGCATAGAATGCAGGTAAACTCAGTTTTAGGGGTTTTCTCTCTTCCCTGTAATATTTGTGAATCTACTCATTGGTTAAGGCCTTCTCCAAAAATTGTAGCAGCAATGCTTGCTACCCAGGGGCATCTGCTAATATCCCTGCATTAGTGTCATACTGCTTATTGTCTGGGGAAGTCCCCCTCACTAACTTTGTAAGAATATAATGCTTCTTATTGTCAATGGTCTCCTCCCACCCATCTGCATCCCTTCCTGTTGCACTACTGGTGCTCTACTGAACCATTATGGTACGCTATGCTTAAACGTATTGTACCAAAGGGAATAATAGAAAACTACTTATGTGGCTGATTTGGAAATAGTTTGCAAGATGCCTGCTTGCTGTGGTGTTACACATCTGGTGTAACCCACGAGAATGTAGAGCATAGCGGAATGCCTTGTTGTACGTGCTGGATAAGGTACGGGGAGCCATTGTGCCAGTATCCACAAGTAAATAGGTAAAGGGGTGATGAGTTGCAGAGAGGGGCTGCTGAGTCCCTGAGGTCACTGACCACAACGCCTGTGTGGCCAGAACAGCAATATGTCATTTAGCCAACCTTAGAACCGTATAATTCCCTTATTTATGAATCTTGTGTAACTGAAGTACAACATTGTAGAATGCTATACTGTCATTTTCAGTATGTTTTATATTTTGCATAGCACATATTGGTACCAGTCCCTCATGTTGATTAGAAATGTTACAGTAGTACTGGCAGTTTGATGTTTTTTAAAAAAGGTCATGTTTTCGGATGATTACGATGGCTGTATTGCATTTTGGATTTGTACTATGGAAAACATACATATAATTCCCACCCCATTTATTTCACTCCCAAATCCTTTGCTTTTTTACTATGAGGCCTTATTAAGACATAACCTTTCAAGTGCTTTTGAATTTCATTTGTGTTTGTGATTACAGGGCCATATCTGGTAATCAGTATACAGCCAAGTGTGTTCCCTGTCCCTAATGTCAATGTAGAATTACTTATCATGCTGTACTTGTCAGCGACTCACATATCAATATTAGTTTGTATGCAAGATGTACATACAGCAGGTTTTACACAAGTTAGATCTGTTTACAAGCAACTGTTCAGTCAGACTTGAGCAACATTTTTCTCTATTTGTTTTAAAATAAATGCCATTATTTCTGAGCTGTTATTGGTTTTCCCGAATTCTGAAACATTGCCTTGTCTGCTGAGTTGCCTTCTGCCCAGTGAAACTGAACTAAATGCAACAGGTAGTTGTCAATAGTGCTTGCTCTTTCTGACAGAAGCTTGGCTGCAGAACTCTTCTGGGAGCAAGTTCACCTTTATAGAAAACATAGGACATATTCCAGAAACACAATGATGAATTATTTTAAAGGCAGTGAAACACGGATAGAAACCCTAGCTGTAGAATCTCTTAAGGTGTCCTTTCTTTGGTTTCATCCTATTTTTTTTATTAGGGTTCATGCTGTTTTATTTGCATGAACTGCTTAAAGAGAAGGTCAGTCCTTTATAGAGTTTTACATCAGCATTTAATTTTTGTTATAGTTTGTGCTATATAGTGAGAGTTTCTAGTCATGTTTCCAAACTGTGTACTTTTTCTTTGAAAACATTTCATTGTGAATGTAGCAGTTACCCTTCAGGTCTGTCACTTCACCTCTGTAAGAGGGACTTCAGAATAACTTAGAAGATGTTGTGTGTTGTAATTGAAATGGTGTAGCAATGAGGAATTATAAAATGCTACAAAAGTATATTCTGCCCTTAAAGCAGAGGATCAGAAGTTAATGGAAACAGAAAAAGAGATCCCGTATACTTAAAAGCTAGTGTGCTTGGTCAAGGTGAAAACGGGATAGGCACTGTAGAGCAGATAACATACCACCTATACATTATGAACCATCTACAGTTTCTGTGGTCATTTTCCTCTGTGATTTCTCTGCGATAAACCTTTCATGTTTTCTTGTTCATAAATATGTCAGAACAGAGTTGAATGTTTAAGGTCATCTAAGTTGTATTTAAAAATAACAACGGCAGCTGTGATTTACTTGTTGACAACTTTCTTAAGCATAAAAATGTCTAATTGCCAAAGATTTTTGGGTATTCAATTAACAACTCTTAGGCAAGAAGAGGCCATATAACTTGACAGAAGTTCTGGAACATTATTTTTGCACTAATGTGTTATGTTGTTATAATGTACATGATATTTTGAATGGTGCTGTTTGTGTGACTGTAATTCTGTTTTCTGCTTTACTCCTTGCACCAGGACACTGACTGAAATAGGGCCACCTTGGATCAGTTTACTATTTCGTGTATTCAGTGGTAAACAAATAAATAACAAAACCCGCACCCTAGACATAGGAAGAAAAATTGAAAAATGAGTCTGTGCAAAAAGCATTTTTTCTATGAAAAAGTGCTTAAGTGGTATTCAAACAGATCATATTTTATGGCTGAGATATTTAATCACTAATTTACAGACTTTTTTTTGCAGGAAGAAATGTTTTGAGGCAAAAGTGGGAAATGTCTGCCAACTCCCATCATCTGAAATACATAGCTGTGATCACAAATTTTGCATGTGAATAGATTAGGAGAATTCATGTCCTAGATTTGTCTTTTCTGAATATAGTAGCTTTATCTCTTAAAGGACGGTTCTTCTTTGTTTAGTAGTCTGTGAAGGACAGTGGTATTCAGAGGGTGGAGCTGAGGTCTCGGATGTGCAGGTATCGAGGGTCTTGCACTCCTTCTTTTTCCATTTCTGGCAGCACTCTGTGAAGAGGGTATGCTCTTCCTTCTCCCACCTGCTGTAACTGCACAAGGACATCATCTGCTAAGCCTCTGGTTATGCCACTGACAATATTCGAAAACTCTGTGGTTTTCAATGGTTCAGTTGAATTTTTGGTGAAGGCTGATTGCAGAAGGACAAAATATAATTTTTCTCTTACATAAAGTCAAATGCAATAATTCTGCTTTCAGACGTCAAGCATAGTATAGTACTTAAGCTGCCCATATTCATAAAAGCCTGTGTCACTGTTGAGCTCATTGAAATAATTTTAATGTAAGCAGACATCAATGTGTCTGTTGTATCAGTCCTTTATATAGTTTGTCTTATTTTCTTTGACAGTAATTTTTCTTTAGTAAATAAATATGCATATCATCTCAAACTGGACAGATGTTTCTTCTTTTGTTGCAAAAACTGGAAAACACTTTGAACAGAGGGACTGAAATGTTTCTAGATACTGAACTTGACAGGACTAGCTTTTCAAACTTACAAAATCAACTTCCAAGGCCAAGTCAAGTTGGCTACCAAAAATAGCAGTCAGGGCAATGCTAATTATATCAACAAGTAGTTTGTACTTAGCCCTTGTTAAATTCCAGCAGCTGAAGGGAATTGAAAGGAACGGAAGGATCTCTGCAGCTGCCTGCTTCAGCACCACTCCATTAAAGGGTGTGCTAACCTTGCAGCATCCCGGTGACATCATCATTATTCACCTTGTTTCTTTTGTACAGTGTGTGTCTTCCCAGTCGTGCTGAGAGGTGAAAAGGTTTCACAGTCAGTCAGACAGCCGAGATGACAAATGTGTTGTGGAGTCAAAGAATTTTAAACCCAACCTACCTTTTTACTTGTATACATTTTTAGAAATGGAGCTAAGTGATAAATGCATTGCAAAACAGATTATGGACTGCAGTAAATTTACATTTGCTTTTGAGATTACTGCTTATGCCTCATGTGTTGATATATTGGTGAGAATTTGTTAGTCATTTCTAACTCTTCTCTGAAGAGCCAGCTATGGGATGTACTGAAATTAAAGTTTTCTTGATAGTGTATTAAAATATTTAATGATGAGTTTTGTTTAACCCACTTTTCTGTTCTTTGTCTTGAATTGAGCAGTTGACTTGTTAAAGTCTATTTTATTTGGTTTATTTTGCAGTTTTTACTTTACCTTAATCCCATTTCCACAAAGGTATCACTACAGTGTTTACTAGGTCATCTGTTACTAAGCAAGTTAATACATTTAGAATGTTGTTTAATTATGCTCCCCCTTTACAAAAAAAAAACAAAAAAAAAAAAACATGCTCTCCCACCATTGAAGTAACTCAGTCAAATCATCTGTCTGTAGTTATATATACTGCTTCTGGCAGGATGTCATTGCCTAGTAGTAAACCTGATCTGGCTTCCATAATATCCTGTGTTAAAGAATGGGCACACTATTTCAGTAGGGCCATCCATGGAAGGATGTGTAAGCACCTAAGAGATAACTTTTTTTCTCCGATGAGGAGTATATATATATATATATATATATATATATATATATATATATATATATATATATATATATATATATATATGGGTCTACTACAGTTGATTGAAAACTCACTTGACTGAAAATGAAATTACTAGGACCAATTCACTGACAGCTCACCACTGAAAACTAATTTCTTTGAAACTCATTTCGTTGACAGTCATAAATGCCCTTTCCCCACTGTAGTGTGACCCTGGAGTTAGTATATAAACTAAGGGGGGTGTGGGGGGCGTAGCCCCCCCACATATTATAAACATTTTAAACTATACACAGTGATACTTACAAGTGCAATAAATAACTGTTTCCAAAAGAGAATATATAACCAAGATATGTGGGGGGCTTCACCCCCCACACCCCCCTTACTTTATATACTAACTCCAGGGTCGCACTACAGTGGGGAAAAGGCCATTTATGACTTTCAACAAAATGGGTTTCAGTCAAGTGAGTTTTCAGTGAAGTGGTCCTAGTAATTTCATTTTCAATCAAGTAAGTTTTCAATCAACTGTTGTAGACTCATATATATATATATATATATATATATATATATATATATTTTTTTTTTTTTGTTAACTAAATAAATGGGCTGCATCAGACTATTTTAAAGTGTGAGCTACATTAGTAAAGTGTCCAGTGAATGTAAGGTCATTGATTAGGATCACTGGTCCAGACTAGAGAAATAGATGTAACTTCATTATTGCACACTATAGTCTATTAAGAAAGATCAGAATATAGCAACCGTCATGTGCAGTGCAATTTTGTTTGGATAATTGTGCTACCACTTTCCCATAACTGCATTAACCATCAGGTGTCTGAGGGATACAGTCCATTGACTCCTGGTAGTTCAGGATATCTGATGTAGCATTAACAGCAGATGAGTAGGTTTGAGAGACAGCAAAAAAGATTAATAACAATGTCTTGAAAATGGGACACAGTAATAAATCTGTTTTCAAAACAGAAGTGTATAGACCAGATGCAGACCCCAGAGAAGGTTAAAATGATCCACTCCTTAGCTGTTTTCTGACTTTTTTTGTTTTAATGCTTTGAACTTAAGTTTTATGTGCTATAGCATTTTGGAAACACTGCTCTAGAACTTATAATGTGCACCACATCATGTTTCTAGTTTATCCTGCCTTGTCTGCACTGTATCTTTCTTTACTTCTGCCCATTTGCTTATTTCACTTGTTTGTGTCAGATGCACTCATAGTCATCTATTATTCTTTACTTCCTTTTCAGTTTCTACCTACAGTGCTGTTATCTTATCATCTTATTTATTTGTTGTACTAGCTGCTGTCTGTCTTGCTCTCTTTAGCACTTCATCTCTCTCTCTCTCTCTCTCTCATTAAATGTGTGTGTGTGTGTGTGTGTGTGTGTGTGTGTGTGTGTGTGTGTGTGTATATATATGTATATATATATATATATATATATATACACACACACACACACACATACACACACATATTCATATACAATACATATATATAATTATATTACCTTTCATCAAGAACACAGTTCATTGAGCCATGGTTCATTGGCTCAAAACATTGAACATTCTTAACATCAAAACAATAAAACAATTGTTTTTGCAGGGAGCAACCCCCCACCCCCCACCCCCACCCCACTACTTAAAATACACCATCTCTGAGATTACACAATAGTGGAGAAAAGAAGAAAATTTGTTAGTACACTCTTCTTTGCTCTTGGACATAAACACTCCCTTGGTTATTGATATAATTGGAATTGAACAAAAGAGCCACAAGTTCATATTTTAATGATCAAGCCATATAATGAATATATCTCTGTGTATGTGTATCTACCTGCTGACACTACAAAAACTGAATTGCAATTCAGAAAAAGAGTGATTTTAAAACCTTGCTGTTACTTCCTTAGAACATTTTCATCACTGTGTCAACTGCTTCTCCACTGCTTCCATAAACTGATTCAAAGATGCCACAGTTTGTTTATTTATCTATCATTTGTCGTCAACCAGCAAGTGTAGTGGTCCAAAGACCCTTTTCAGCCATGACTTGGGCATCTTGGCAAGGACAGTATACATAAGCATTTATTATCAAAAAAGAGGATGCAAAAGTTAGATAAGATAAAAATAAATGTATGTACATCAGTTTACAAAGCAAAAACAAACAAAAAAACAAGTTTTCAAAATAGGGCAATACATTTTTGAAAATAGCAATTCACCAGCAAATTCTTTCGTATAGTAGTACAGAAGTTTAGCATTCTGGGATCCCATAGTTTTTCAAAGGTGTGTTATTATATAGCAGTATATCTTCACAGCAGCACAGTGAAAAAGAGGTACTTTTCCATTTTCGGGGCAACAGATGTAACGCAGAAGCATGAGAACCCAAAGATCGCACAGCTGTCAGCCCTGACGCGGCATCTTTGAAAAGCAAAAGAGATACAGATGTATGTGCTGCAATGTTTGTTTGCTTTCACAGACATATCAGCTCATATGTGTGTGTGTTACAAAAGCACGGCAGTTTACCACTACATGATGTTAAGACAGCATGACTGTAAAATACATATGATTTCTTATGTGAATCAAGCAGTTATCTGACTACAACTCACTATGACAAGTATGGCAGAGAACAACGTTAGGATGGACAGCACGCCCCTTGGATCGGAATGGTATTTAAGGAAATTTTGAAAATTTTCAACCCAGTACTTCTTTGTAAGGTACATTGCTATTTCTTTTAGCTCAGCATAGTCCAGTGACATTTCTAACTGATGCGTCTCCTTCGGGATCCTTATAACCTCACCTTCTGTGGGAGGACATCTTGCCTTCTTCCACTTGCAGTAATCACTTTTCAGAAGCTAAAAACCAAAAGTCCACAAGAGTTCTGTCTCTTCTACAAAGCGATTCTTTCTGTAATCCAAAGCTGTCAGGAAGTAAGATGTTGAGACAATGCCCTTACAGTAGATGCAACTAAAGCTTTTGATAGAGTAAACTTACACTTTCTCTTTAATATACTGCCTTTATATGGTTTTCCTCAAGAATTCATTAAAATGATCCAGGTTCTGTTTCAGAAAGCTTCTACCACTATACAGGTAAACGTATAACTAACCCTATACTCTTATCCAATGCTGCAAGACAAGGATGTCCTCTTTTGCCATACCTATTTAATCTTTATCTAGAACCCCTCCTTCTGTTTATTTCACAAAAAAAACTTTCATCATATTCCCAGAATCCACAATACAAATCTTATATACTCGGCCTTTGCTGATGACTTAAATATATACTTCCAACTCCCCACTACTGACCTCCCAAAAATACTTAAAGTTATTGATGAGTTCTCAGTAGTTTCAAATTATAATTTAAATTTAAACAAGTCACACATATTTCCCCTCAGTCCTATAGGGCATAAATAATTGTACTTTCCTAAAAGTGAGATCAAAATAAACTACCAGATAAAATATCTAGGAATAATATTTACTTCAGACTTCAAAGATATTATAAACAATAACCTACTAACTACATGGACTAGTATTCAAAATGATATGGATAGATGGAAGAACATTAATATGTCTCTACTGTCAAAAGCTAGTGTTGTCAAGATGAATTTTCTACCAAGAATACTCTTTCAATTAAATGCTACCTTTTCAAATATTCCCCAAAACTTCTTCCTTGCCATGGAAAAAGCTATATCAAGATACTTATGGTATCCCAAATCTACCAGAATTAAATATGCAAAACTTGTACTCGCCAAAGAAGAGGGGGCATTGGGGTTACCTGATTTTAAGCTTTACTATAGTATAATTACTGTATACAGACTATTACAAATAATAAACGATGACTCATATATAACTACTTGGACACCCTAGTGGACCAAAATCTGGTATGAACAGTTGAAATCCCTTGGCTGTAATATCAAATCCTTACCATTCTTAAATTTAAACCAGGCTAGCATATACACGAAGAATTTACACCCACATGATTCTTACAACACAGAAACTATTTAAATCATTGCAATTAGCTGACGCTTTTGCCCTTATACAACCATTACACCTAAATCCTAATTTACTAATAAATGATAAACCAGTACATCTAACAAACTACCCCCTGATAAAAGACTACACAATATGGGATATATACCAGTGGAAAGACTTTAACATGGGGCAAATGAGACTTGAACTCAAACTTCCTATGAAATATAGTATTATCCTTAACCAACTTCATCATCTTATAAATGCTAAATTCTCACAAATACACACTGACTTACAGAACATAGATTTAGTTAAATTAATACTTGAAAATTTTGCGATTAAAGGGAAAACAATTTCTAGGACTTATGCAATTGTAATGAGTGCAAAACATCAGAATTCTTTATTATTTTCAAACTATTGGCAAACGAAAAATCAATCACTGACTGAAGAAAATAATAAACTAGCCATTGAAAATACAATCAAATTCATTCCTTTCAAGAAGTTGTATTATACACAAATTATGGTAAATAACAATCTATATTATACCTTATCTAAATTAAATAAATTCAATCCTAACTTTTCGCCTATATGTCCCCATTGTCCGGATCAAACAGCTGATATTTTACATGTCATGTGGAACTGTACCAAGATACACAACTTATGGTGTTCCTTGAGAGTAAGATTAGAGAATGGGATATGAAAAATCAACCCTTACTTGGGAGACAGCTATATTGTACATTAATATCAGTCAACTCCCAAAAATATTAAAATGTCTTTATTACGATGTGTGCCCTTATTAAATTCTTTATTACAAAGAATTGGAATGTCATGTCACCAATTACATGGGAAAATTTTAGCAATATTGCTATCAAATATATCTCATCTCACAAATTAATTTATTCAAAAATAAAAAAACAAACGCTGTTACCAAAAATATTGGGGTTACTTGCTAGATATAATTCTTGACAAATAAAATTTGCCTACAAATTGTCATGAAAAGCTAACCTTTAAATAAGAAATGAATGTAATATAACCAGTCTTTCTTGCATCTTCTCCCTTTTCTTAGTATATGTGCAACTAGATATTTTCCCTAAACATACAAATAAATGGTTAACTTTCTATTTTTACTTTATATATAGACTATCCCCATTCTAACTATCCCTTATGAGACCAAATGAACATAAGAATTCTCATACTTTACTTGACGATGTAGTGACTTCTTGTGTATATATTGTATATATATATATATATATATATATATATATATATATATATATATATATAATGTGTGTATGTGTATAATTTTCTCGGAACGAGATGGTTGTCTGTTTTCTTTAGATAGGTATTTGTATTGTTTATTTGTGTTTTTGAGTTACCGTATTGTTGTTGTTTGAAAAAAGAAAATTGAAATAAAGAGATTTTGGAAATAAAAAGATGTTGAGACAATGAACTGAATTTTCAAGATGTAATCACAAATGGCTAGTGATTCCTCTTAAAACGAGTCAGTCTACTGCACGCTGAAAAGTACCCACTTAAGCATCAGCTGCGAAATCATTGCAAGCGCATTGTAACATTCCAAGCGCTCTTAACATACTGAGACTACCTTTTTGTTTGCTCTGTCAAACTATAACAGATTGTCACGTATTACAACAAGGAAAATATCACTTAAAGTTTTTACTTTAGTAAAAATAAGGGTATATGAGCACTGGTTTGCATACAATTCTGCAATCATAATGAGACATTATACCTTAAACATTACAGAAGTAGCCAATAAACTTGTGAATTTAGTCTGTGCCAAAGTAAGCACTGACAAGTTCACATGACTTCGATGTGCTGCATTAACTACTAATAATGTCCACATATACGATAGATTAGGTACAAATGTCAGTTGTTAAACATAAGATTGTTTAGTGGGGCAATTGATTAAAAACATGAACCCACTAAATGAGTAAGAATATCAACATGTATCTCTAGAACAGATGTATTTGTTAACACTGAGAAAATGGGCCTTCAAATTTTACTTGAAGTGTTATATCTGTTCTGTTTTCCTTATTTTTTTAGGAATAGTGTTACAGGGTGAGGGAGCAGTTTTTGAAAATGTTTTTACAGAGGTTGTTGTTATGAGTGGTGGTTTGAATAATTATATTTAGTCATAGTCATGATTCCCAAGAGGATAGCTGTGATTTCTAATACTTAGGTTATTTAGGAGAGCTTGACAGTACACTTTGAATTACTGTATATTCCTGCAATTGTACTTATAAATTACATTGTTCTGATGATTATACTTAAAATTTCCAAACCTTCAGTAGGTGGGTGTGGCGCATATGCTCACCTTCTGTTACTTTGTTTTATTTCTGAGTGCCTTGATTTATTTCCATCCCTTACTTGTTTGAGTCAGAAAGCAGATAAACTGAAAATGTTCAGTTTTGTTTCCCTTTAGCTAATAAGAGATAAATCCTGAATCTATTGCTATAATTTGTTATCTTCTTTTGTTTTTCTACTTTGTTCTTTTGCTATTAAATGGTTAACCTGGATGAAATCTAAGTGGTACACAGTATAAAGATAAACATTGTCTTCTGTAAGTTCGGATCTAAAAATACGTTTCTGCAAAGGAAATGTTCTTCATTTTGATCACTGCTGCAATAGCCTTAGTTGTATGTGCTATATCCTGCCAAGGATATAACAGCAACAGTCAGCCAACTTCCAAAGCCTCAGGGTACCCTCCACCTGCCAAAACTGTCAAACAGCTCAAGCTGAGCTAACTAAAAGACAAGTTTGGGTGCAAAGCCCTTCAGAACTTTCCAGCTGTAAGCCTTTTGAGGACTGATGGTCGGCTTGTGCTTTCCTTTGCTGGGCAGGTAAGTTCCCTTTGAGGAAGAAAATCTTCCAAGTTCTTCTATTTACTGATGTTTTATTACTTTACTGTTCAGGAAAGTTATTTTAAAGGGTGCTGTGTTTTAATGGACTGCCTCAAGACTGTAACACTTTTAAATAGAGCGCTCATTTTGTCTGTGAGCTTAAAAGTAGTGTAAACTAACTGATACACAATGTCTCCACAGAAAATATTTTATATTTCTATTATGGTGCTGCCATAGTGTTTGAAAATGCTTTTTACTTTGTCTTTTGTGCCAAAATAGTAACTTGTGTGAGTTAGAGAAGAGTTCGGAAGTTCGGAGTTAGAAGTCGGAGAACAGTTCTGGATCTTTCTTTCCTAAACATGATTGTGATAGTGCCCAAATTTCAAAATGAAGCAACTTTGCAACCTGTTACCTATTCTTCCTCTTTCAACTTTCCTGTAACATTAGACTCAAACAGTGCTTATCATCTAAACTTCATTTCAATTTGAGGAGTTTTTTTAAGGTTTTGTGTGTCTGGATCACATTAACAGTTTTCTGCCTTGCCCGTTATCTACTGCACTAAGAATGTTCACAAAGTGTCTAGCTCCAATTATAGTTAATTGCAGAGTACAGGTTATCCACATTTTTCCATATTTAGACAATCTACTTATCTTTGCTGAGTCTTTTTCAAAATGTCAGGAATCTCTCTCTCTTGTGTAAGAGATGTCTTGCACAAATTGGTATTCCAAGAGAACATTCAAAAGCCTTTATTGACTCCCTCACATGGGATTGTGTTACTGAGATGGCAATTAGACAACTCAGTTCAAAGAGTTTTTCTTCCACAAGAAAATATATCTTTATTTAGACCTATATGTAAAGTTTTCCTCTCAGACTTCTGTCACTGTCTCTGTGAGGGAATATCTTAGGATTTGGGGGTCTCATGTATGATTCCCGTGAGACAAATGAACCACTTAGCCAGTATAACAAACTGCACACAGCAAAAATAATTTTGTAAATTTTAATTACACACCAGCAAACACAGCATTCCTGGAGTCAATACAAAATGAAAAGAAAATGCAGTTCTTAAATATACAAATCATTTAAAATAATCAACTTATTAACAAATCAAAGCTCTTCAATTTACAGTAAGGCTTTCCAGTTACCTTGGGAATCAATGTATCAAATTTAAGACTAAAAATTGTCTGTTTAAAAAGTAATTTGTTCTTTAAAGCAACAGCATCCCTTTCAAAAACTTGTTCTAAAATACATGCTTTCAAACACTCTCCCATAAACCAAATTAAAATGCATTGCCATTGGTTTATCAACATTTTTGTTTTTTATGTCTCTAATATGCTCCTCAAGTCTCACCTTAAAAATTCTTTTAGTTTCTCCTATATAAAAGAGACTGCACAAGCAGGAAAGTACATATACTATCCCTTTTGTAGTACAAGTGTGGGATGCTGAGGGGCAAAATCTAACCCCATTATTTTTTCAAAAAAATCACACCACATATTTACATATAAAGCACTTTTGACATGGACTTGTCCCACATATATCCAGTCTTCTGTCTAAAATTTCATTAGGAGGGACATATAAATTATGTACCACCATGTCCCTGACATTTCTACACATTTTATATGATATTAGGGTGAGTTTATACAGATTTTTAACACTGTTTTTTTCCTTTAAAAAGAAAAGCCCAGTAATATTTAATAATATTTACTACTTCTGAGCTAAAAACATTAAAACCAGTAATAAAGTAAATTTTTCTATCTCCGCTACTTACTGATTCATTTACGTTAAAGTTATCATTTCAACCACCTATATCACATTTATTCCCTTGTGGTTCAAATAACTTCTTTAAAGATTGTATAATTAATTCTTTACTTTAGCCTCTTTGTTTAAAAACAATAAATGAATGTATTATTTCATCTTGTAATACTTCAGGACTACTACATAACCTACTGACCCTTAACAATTCATTATATGGTAAAGCATTTAACAAATGCGAAGGATGACAACTTTTACTGTCAAGGAAATGTGCTCCATCATCTAACTTCCTATGGATTTTAATGTTAACCTTGTTTGAGTAATATCCAACTCCAAATCCCGGAAAGTTACAATTTTCTCTATTTGTAAACCATCAAATTGCAGGCCAAAGCAATTAACTTGAATATCTTTTACAAAAAAATCAGCTAAATCAACTGTTGATTGAGGGACACCAAGGACAGATGCAAGTGCATAAATATGAAGGAGGTGCTTCTTCTGATCAAAGCACTCAATGCTCTTAGCCATCATTGGTCCCTGGGACCTCTTCAAGTGGTTACAGACAATACTACAGTCACATGATACATCAACAAGCAAGGAGGAACCAGGTAGTACCCCCTTTGCAGACTAGCCATATTAACTTGAGATATAACTTTACAGCATAAACTGTGCAGGAATCCTATATTCTGTCAGAGCAGAATTGTGTAGCAGACAATCTGAGCAGTACCAGGACAGACCTTCATGAATAGAAACTGGATCAGGAATTTTCCAACATTTGATCCATCTGTGGGCAGTTCCTCAAGTAGACCTTTTTGCCTCCTCTCTGAACAATCAATTGGCAAAATTCTGTTCCAGGACTCCATGCAAGAAAGCCTGGAAGACAGATGCCTTTTCTTTGGACAGGAATATTCCTAAATGTCTTTCCACTAATAATTCAGGGTACTTTAGAAGATTCAGAAGGAATCCACCAGGATTATTGTGGTGATTCCCTTCTGGCCCAGTCAACCGTGGTTTTTCCTTCTTTTGGAAATGGCCAGGGGCAGGTGCCACAAGTTTCCTCACAGAATGGGCCTACTCACATAAGAACAGGGTTGTTTGATATAGCACAACATCAATCATCTTCAGTTGACTACCTGGATGATAGGGTCTTAATTTCTTTTGGGAACCTGTTTTACGAGGATGTGCAGCCTGCTACTAGAAAAGCATATGTTAGTTAGTAAATGGAAAAGGTTTTCTAGTTGGTGCCAACAACTTATCCAGCACCCACTCATGGATGGTTGTTGTCTGTTTTTACAATAGTTGTTTGAGTTAATATCCTGTGGCCTTTCTTAATCCTTTATTAAGGTTCATTTATTTGCCATTTTAGCATGTCTGCCCATGGATCTTCTTCTTTCATGACAGTTTCATGTCAAAATATCCTTGAAAGGGGTTCAGCATAAGAGTACTCAAAGTAAACTGGTGGCCACTGCTTGGGATCTTAAGTTTGTGTTAGAGGAGCTGAGACTTGCTCCATTTAAACCAGCTAATCTGTCTATATTGAGGTTTTAAACATGGAAAACAGTTTTACTGAGTAGTCTGACCTCTGCAAAAGGGATATGTGAGTTGCAAGTTCTTATGCTGTGTTAGTCCTACCTCATTTTCCTAAGGAGTTAGTTTATTTGAGAACTTTTCCTCCATTTATGGCTAAAGTGGTATCTACATTTACTTTAAGCCAAAAATCCATCTCTTCATTTTCTTTCCTGAACCTAAAATGAGGGAGAAAGGCTATTCCATACTTTGGATGTATATAGACAACTTAGGTGATATCTTGATATAAATAAATATTTTAGATCTTTGAATCAGTTGTTCAGTTCTTGTGAAGGTAAGAAGAAGGGACACTGTGACAAAACAGACTGTTTCCAAATGGTTGTGTAAAAGCTATTACCTCCTGTTATACTCACCATGACAAATCTATTCCAGACAATGTCTTGGCTTCATCTATGACTTTTTAGAAAAGTTTGGATTCTAGACATATTCTAGAAGCTGCTACACGATCCGCTTGATTATTTCTCTTACTCTAGATCAAGCTTTGCTAGGATCATTTCCTAGGGGCTCCTGGCCCCTTCTCTTTCCTCCTCTTCCCAAATGTAGTTAGCTGTGGCAATCTACCCATATACCTAAGGCTACTGCAGCAGCAATCAATATAAAGAACACAGTAGAGTTGTACAAGTTGAACTTACAATAACAGTACATGTTCTAATGATCACTACTGCAGTAGTCTCTCCCTCCCTTCACCCCTTTTGTTTTTTTTGGTGTGTTTTTATGCCAGGCTATGGTCATTTATTTTTTTGTTATTCTTAGTATTGTTCCTTTAGGGCTCAACCTTCCCTCTCTCTGCTGGCAGGAGAGCTCTGAAGGTCTTGGTGCCCAAACTTGTCTTTTAGTTAGCTGCTTGACAGTTTGGGTGAGTGGAAGGTGTCGTGATGTTTTGGAAGCTGGCCAAATGTTGCTGTTTTACCCTTGGCAGGATATAATTCAAATAGTTAAAACTACTCCAGCACTGAACATTCAAACATCTACTGTCATTGTAAAATTCAGCTTACACAACTGTACTTTCTCAGCTATAGTGTCACATAGTCTAGGTATAGTGCTGCCTATGTTTCTGTTGATGTTTGGATTTCTAATTATAGCCATTAAATAATGTAAATGGTTTCACTTTTAGTATCATCAAGCTTTTATCACTCCAGCACTTTTATTCAACGTGAAGAGGAGGAAGTAAAAGGAAAACAGTACTTTGAATATGTTTGATGAGAGAACTCAGTTTAGGAAGAATTACTGTAAAAGAAAGGAACATTTTTGCATACATAGTACTATGCTAACTGCTCTTGTGAGACATGTTAAGACTAGCCAATTATTCTTTCTGAAAAGAAAAATCCCTGCTCCTTGTGTCTATGTGGCAGACATCATACCATTACGTTAATCCTCAGCTAAATAAAGTCCTTACTCTTTTTGGTAAGTGCTATGGGATCTTTTACATCCACCTGACATATCATCAACTTAAGCAGATAGGGCAGTGAATGATAGCACACTTAGGAGCCCCTACGATTTCCTGAAGTGTCGGTAGTGAAAAACAAATCTAAGCACAAGGTGTGAGAATTGAGCCCACAGTCTTCTGATTTTCCAGCACCAAAGGTGTGTGTACTACCTTCTGAGCCACTGATATAGACAAGTTAGGGAAAAGTTACCTGACATATTTGAGAATGTTTCAAGTATTGCCTTAACAAAAGAAGCAGTGAATTAAGAATGTGTTGGAGATGTGAGTTAAGTAGATGACAGTAGTCTGTCCACAAGTGAAAAGTAAACACAGCATAGGGCATGATTCCTAGATCTTGGGGTGTAGAAAAGGTGCAGTGTTTGTTTTGCAGCTAACCATGTAGTTGTTAAAACCAGACACTTTTTCAAAGTAAATGTAAGTGGAAACAGTTATTAAGGTAGTGAAATCTGTCACACAATCAAGACATTTATGACTATAAAAATACATTTTCACTAATAGCTTAAGAACTAAAAGAAAACTCTGCAATAGTTGTTTCCATGTTCCATGCTCTTCCTGAAGAGGTAATTAGAGAATGTTTAGAAAGATCAGTGTTTGTTACATTCTCTGCAGAGCTTAATTCATACATATGTAGCATCTGTGAAATGTCACACCTCCAGCAGTCTATACAAAGTTTTAGATTACTGAATATTTTTGAAACACAAAGTTAAAGAGTATAAGCCAAACAAATGTAAATATCTTGTGAATGTTGTTGTTGTCTTTCGGCTTTTCCCAGTTAGGGGTCGCCACAGCGGAACTCCAGTCCGCTAATGATTGGCAGTAGATTTTCATGAACGCCGAAGTGCCAGCTCGACGTTCAACCTTCAGCGAAGGCATTCCCATTTACGCATGTCTTTCGAATGCCCACCCAACCGTGGAGAGGACATGCAGACTCCACACAGAAGGCACTCCCTACACTCCAGCCGAGAATCGAACAATAAATGCT
Source organism: Protopterus annectens (assembly GCF_019279795.1). Lineage (NCBI taxonomy): Eukaryota > Metazoa > Chordata > Ceratodontiformes > Protopteridae > Protopterus > Protopterus annectens. Next base: position 168,243,464 of record NC_056742.1, on the reverse strand, counting down.
GTTTAAAAAGTTGCAGACAACAATGTGTACACCAAGAGGCATCATCCTGAATCCATTGTTTACATGGTTTCAAGTCTTTATTAACTGTGTTCGCCTTTCTAGAGTTAATGCCAGTCACTTATGATCTTTGACGTCATGCCTGTCACATATATTCTCTCATTCCATCATACAGGTGGAGTTGTATACATATAATGTAGTATTTTTAAAGGATTTTGCATCAAGAAAATTGATGAAAATATATAAGCATTTCAGAAGATGTTTGTGCTTTTTCCTCCCCTGCAGCTGACTATCAGCTGCGCCCAGCTCATGTCCTCATTCACCAGGTCTGATGGATTTGCCTTAGCCACTCCTAGTCTTAACCTGACCCCAGTCTAGAGCGACTGAGGAGAATGAAGACAGTGTTGCAGCATCATGAAGTTTGCTAAGGAGTGTACCTGAATACCCTATCTTGGCAATTCCATGACCACTGCCTTTGGGAAAAGCATGCATGCATGCTTCCATACAAGTGCAACCTTCTGACTTAATGGCTCACCACTCATGCAGCATTGTGCTGGCCAGGCCTGTATGCTGTATATTGCAGCAGTGTTTAGGATGTCTCCCTCATCTCCTAGGATGGGGGGCCAACATTGGTGACTCACTGCCATCCTCACCCTGCGGCCATTCCGTGGTGCTAACTAAAAGAGGTCATCAGAGGTGCAGAAGAACTTTCTCTTTCTGTGCCTCAGGGACACTCCAGAAAGTGTTTTCTTAGTAATATGCCATCACCTTATGATTTGGAAACTTTTTATACCATTTCTGAAAAATAAAAAATATCATACTCCTTAATATCTGTGAAGAAATTAAATGCCTAAGCATTAACTTCAGGTTTCAGTGAATAGAAACCTAGCAGTATTATCAGCCTGATTTCACCAGTTTCCCTATAGAAGTGTGTATAAGCATTTCTTCTTTATTTCTTTAGCATTAGAATTCAGTTGTTATTTAGCATATGCATGCCGCTTATAAAGTAAAGGCATCATTTATTAACAGAAATATTAGTCTGAACTGACAAAAGCTACTAACATACTCATTTCTTAATCTTTTTCACAATGCGCATTTCCCATACTACAGTTAAAACTTTATCTAAGATAAAAATTTTTTTGTAATTGACTATTTTTATAAGTGGGTATTGTAATCAGGCATTGAATACATGATTTTGTTTATCTATAAGAGTGACAGAAAATCAAAGTTATCATTATTTTGGGTGAGTCAGCACTAAATAATCTTTTTCACAATGCGCATTTCCCATACTACAGTTAAAACTTTATCTAAGATAAAAATTTTTTTGTAATTGACTATTTTTATAAGTGGGTATTGTAATCAGGCATTGAATACATGATTTTGTTTATCTATAAGAGTGACAGAAAATCAAAGTTATCATTATTTTGGGTGAGTCAGCACTATATAATGAATACTTAAATTCTCTACTTAAGACTCTAGAATGAATTACGAGAAAGTTTGTCTGAAATACACAAATATTAGATAGCTAGGTGTTGCTTTAATGGAATATCATACTGTATCTGCCCTTTACTGTGGTTTTGACACAGAGTGATGTTGTATGCAGTTGCAGTTGTAACCCTCATACATGATTGATTAGATGGTGTGCATGCTTACCACTGGCATCTTCACATGGATAGTGTGAAATGCTATCATAATATGATATTGGTGTCTTTGTCATTGTTATACCCTTACTGCTGTCTTTAGAGATGCCTGCCCTGAACTTCACTGAAAATGCTACTTCCTGGGGACTTACAAGATGTCTGCACACTGAGTTGTTGCTGTTGTGACTTTTGGCTTTTCCCGGTTAGGGGTCGCCACAGCGGAATTCCAGTCCGTTAATGATTGGCAGTAGATTTTTTGTGCTTAGGTGCCGGCCCTGATGCACAACCTTCAATGAAGGTACGCCCATTCACGTATGTGTCCACACAGAAGATGCTCTAGCTAAGAATCGAACAGGACAACATCTTACTGAAAGGCGACAATGCTACCGCAGCACCACCACCGCAGTACTTAATACCTTAATTTCATCTCTCCCAATGTGCAAAGAGAAACTCAGAAAAGAAAGCCAGTGAATTTGTCTTTTGGGGGAAATTTCAGTTTCTGGCTAGTAAGTCTGGATGCCAGTAAAGAGGAAATTTAGAGAAGTTGAAAGAAAATCAACCACAAAAGTTGAGGAGAAAATATTGGCTGGGAAGAATCCTGCTGCTGTTCAGCAAAAATTGCAGTTCAAGCTTCAGCTTTGTTGGAAGACATGACTTCCAGTAATCTAAAGGAAAAATAAGTCAAATGTGCCCAGAACTGATTAAAATAAACAAAACACTGAAGGAGTTTATCAACTCAAATAACCAAAGGGTGAAAAAATGGAAGAAACTTTAAACAGATATTCAGATGAGCTGCTACAACTGCAAAAATCAGAGGTCAAAGTCAAGGAAAGGCCAACTGAGAATTACACTGCTCAAGAAGAGATATTTCAAAAAATGGTAGAATTAGAAGACAGAACACATATGGAGAACATGAGATTTTCTGGTGTACTAGAGAAACTGGAAGGAACTGACTGTATTAAGTTTATGCAAGCACAAATAAGTAATTGGACTGGTATTCCACACCAGGAGTTGTTAACTGAAATAGCACATCATGTGTATGCTCCAAACCTAGCCATGATAAAGTAGTCAAGACTGATAATAGTAAAGATGCAATACTACCAGCAGAAATTGATGATTCTGGCAAAACTGTGGCAAAAGGACAAAGTACTAAAAGTTGTAGACAGTAGAGTGTTTGTGGAAATTAATTACTCACTGTAAACCAAGCAGAAGAGTAAATTTATTCCAGCAATCAAGGAATGTTGAGAAGCAGGTGTGAGATTCAAGCTACTGTATCTAGCTGTCTTTAAAATATTTTACCTGGAGGGTCAAAGTCATTTTTTGTTGCAGAACATACTAAGGAGGAAACAATAAAAATGTGTCCAATGAAAAGTTAGTTATCAAACAGATGGGGATAAAGCCCATACAGAGACTATGCCGGTGAAACCTTTTCCAGTCTTCCGAAGGAAAATGCTTGAGAGACAGAGGAAGGCACAAGAGTTGACTAGAAGAACCAGATAATGGGGATGGGAAATGGAGATCAATGGGAATAAAACCAGCAACTCAGAAATTAATGAATAAGTGTAAGATTGCAAACCATCAATCACATTTGTGAAATATGGTGGAACAGGAAAACCTGCAAATATTGGACTTTTTTGACTTTGTTAAACTTGCAGGGGACTCCAAAGCATATACTCTGCTTCATGTTCTTAATGTTTAGAAGAACATTAAGGAGGGAGGAGGAGGAAGGAAAGAGGTAATTGTAAGTAAAGCATTTTTTGTTCTTAGCAGTAGTTTTATGAAACATGACATGTACTGCATGTTATATAGTAAAGCATTTTCATTTATTTTTGTGTGTGATAAGGATACTAAAGTAAACTAGTGCCTTTTTTATGTAGGCACCACAGTGTAAAAAGGGAAGAAAGCCTGGACAAAAGCATGTTTAAGATAATAGGCTGTAATCCTAGATTGCTGAGGTGAAGGACGAGTTGTAAAAGTATACAGAGGAAAATACAAGTAAAATGATGTGCTTTTTCTTACTTAATGGATTAAGGACCTTGGCTTGATATAACAAACAAGTTTTAAGTAGAAGCAAATAAATAAAATAACATTGAATGTAATGAAAACTTTTCTTTCAGCAAATAAACGTTCATTGTAACACGCAAAGCTTGTAGATGAAGGCAACAGTTTACCTGGTTCTCATGTTTCTATAGAGACAAGCTGATAAGATGGCAATAAAAACAGAATACTTTTTTCTGTCAGTGACTAAAAGATAATGCTTTCGGAAAACATTCAAGTTGTTTTCCACATCTGGGTGTGGAATAAAGATAAGACAGAAACAAACAGCACTTAGTATAAGTAGAAGGACAGGCTGTACCATGCATCTTAACATGGATAACCTTCATTATAGGTCAGTTAAAGCCTATGAGTGTAGCTGTCAATCTGGGACAGTATTAGGAGGGTTATTCAAAGATGTACATTGTTTTATGTGTTTGTATTACGTTAATACGTTCTGGGGGTATTCCATGGTGTGTTTGTTTATTTTTTTTTGTTTCAGAGTTTTCATTAAAATAAAAAGTCTTGCAAGATGTAACAGGTTTAACTGGATATGACGGGAAACAACTGTATAAAAGATGAACCTGTCAAACATTAATGTCGGCATGCAAAACAAAAGCTGAAAGTAGACATTAGTAAAAAAAGAGCTGTTCTATACAACAGGTAGGAATAATAACTTTATATCATAATGGCTTTCCATATTATCTTTACATGTGAATGGTCCCATGGGTAAATATAAAAAAAAGAAGTAAAGTGTACTATATTGTGAAATGCAGGGTGCTAATTGTTATTCTACATGAGACATATATGTAAAGAACTGAGCATGTGAATTTGAATAAAGAAAGGATTTCAGGATTGGGCATTCAGTGGAATATCTTGAACAAAGGAAAATGGAAGGAATTATATTAATTGCTAGAGGAGCTTCAATACTGATAGAAGAGGAAACAACGATAATGGTAGATTTGTAGTAATAAGGGACTACTGACTAGGGAGAAGGATTACTCTGGCATGTATTTCTCTTCTACCTAAAACTGCTACAGTGGAGTTTAAAAAAATTCTGGGTGAAATAATCAGCTTTCAGCAGGGAATATTACTTATAGATGAGGACTGGAATTTGATTTGCAACAGTGAGGATGTATGTGTGGGCCCAAAAGGTAAAATATAACAAAAGAGGGTAGATTTTTGAATACATTTATGACAATATTTGATATGGAAGATGTGAATTCAGTAGTAGGAGCTCTGAGAGAATTTGCATATTATTCCCCAAAATACAAAAACTGGACTAGGCTTGATGGAAATTATATTTCACAAGAACATATGGATTTAATTGAAAGTTTTGATACACATCCAATAACTGTTTCAGATCATGCACAAATAATAAAGTGAAATGCAGGGTAATGAAATAAAATGAGATACTTCACCACCTATCTGTTTAAAAGAGGACTTTAATTAATGGGTTGTGAAGATTATTTGGGATTTATTAGGGAAGATAGAAATCTTTTCAGGAAAAATAACAATAAAGTGGGATAAAATGAAAGTAAAGTTTTAAAACAGGGTAGAAATAAAAGAAAAAGAGAGATAGCTAAGAAGTAATCAGCATTAGAGAGATGGAAAAAGTTAAAGTATTGCAGACCGGAATAATCTCACAGAACAAGAAGAGGAGCAACTGCAGAATGCTAAAGAGAAAATAGAGGTGTACCTCAATAATATGCATGAGTTTAGAAAGATTGCTGTTAAGCAACTGTTTTCTGATAATAACTCCAGAGGACAAATGCTTTCAGCACAATGGCTTAGTTAACAGGAAGTAGAAGGGGTTGTTGCCAAACTTTGGGATCCTATAACAAGGAAAATAACCAGTGATCATGTAGAGGTATTAGACATATTTTGGAAATTGTATGAAAATCTGTGTGATGACGTGACCTGGCCCAGCAATCAAGGAGCCTCAGTCCTCACCACTAACACCAGGGAGGTCATCTCATGGAAGAGGAAAGGATAACTAATACACACAGTAAAGTACAATTTCCCTTAAGTGCACACAGAGATCACAGTCGGTCTGGGGCTGGTTGCTCCCTTGCTCTCCAGGTCCCCAATAGGACTCCCCACTGGCACAGTTATAGGGTCCAGATATCAGCCTGGCTGGCAAGCTAACCTCCAGTACTCTCTTTGTCCAACCAGTGCTTCGTGTCCCTGCCCAGGTAGATGACACACACCCACACTTTGAGGTAAGTATTTATACAACTTCACAGACACTCCTGGGAAAGGCTGACAGATTCTCTAGCTGTGTCCCTTTACCCAGACTGTATGGTAGTAATTCCTGCCACCACCAGCTAATAATTATCAGTTACCCAAAGGCCCTTGAAAGGGCGTCCAATTATTACTGTGCAATATTATTATCCAGTTGGTAATGTGACTATTCAGTCTAAGGCTTATTATAGTGGCTTATTACAGTACTCTATAAATATGCAATGTACTCTAGAGATTTCTTTGTCTCTACACAAACCAGCCACAGGTAAAGGTTTCAAAATATTTAATAATAAATAATTAAAAACACAAGACAATTCTACTACATCACAGAGATATCTAAGTGTTCAGAGATCACACAGAAACTTAAAATAATACAGTAGGACAGGTCTGATGTCAAAGAAAAACACTTAATCTAACTTTCTAATCTTTAGCTATCCTTAAGAGAAAACACAGTAATATAATCCTACTTGCATACACAGAGCATAAGCAGTGCTGAGGTTGATGGTCCAAGACAAAATGCTTTCAGTCTCTCTTTCAACAGTAGTTTTTAAAACTCACTAAGAAACAGCTCTGCTAAGGACCTCCCAGATTACATCATTTTGACACTTAGGTTTTTCCAGTATTCACATTACATCATTTTGACACTTAGTCTGGAGTTCCCAGGCCACAAACTGCATTATTTAGCAATCTAACACCTGCTCAGGAAACTACAACAATAAAAGACATGTCGCATATATACTCTAACAATTATTCCTTAAGACAATAGAAAGAATATGTTCAGCTAGCCGCTTCGGCACCACTTTTTTAGATAATTGTAACTTCAAAAACATTTGAAATGCTTGGCTTGGTTTTCCTTATAGCAGATGGCAATGTTGCAACAATCTTGAAGTTCACATTTTACAGTGTTTTCTTTCATTTAAGAACACAAGCCTGTATTTTACATTTATTTATACAAATGATAGAATTATGTATCAAATTCTATTTGACTAGGCTGCAGCCTTTGCCCATCTTTCCCCAATCTTCACAATCTGTATAAAGCAGAAAAATGTGGAAATCAAGAAAAAGTACAAATGGAAATGTTTATGGAAGAATTAAATATGCCAAGGTTAGAGGTAAATGAGTCTTAATTATTAACAGGATAGGAGGAGATAAAATGTTGATATATAACCAATCTACAGGAAAGTCTGCAGAAACAGGTGGCATTCCTGTGGAAGTTTGGAATCTCTGCAGAAACAGGTGGCATTCCTGTGGAAGTTTGGAATCTAGGAGGGAAGAAATTGATAAAGATAGGGAATGTTTTGTTTAACGGTATTTTAAAGGAAAACTCCACCCTAGACCTAAAACAATCTTTTTTTTTTCACTCTATCTTTGTTTCCTGACCTATTTTAACACCTCAAAATCACCGTAAGTCCTTTATTTCATAGGTTCATAGATTAGTACTAAGCTAACTGCCCTTGCGAGCCATTTTAAGCCTAGCCAGTTATCCCTTGTGAGACTCAAACCCTGCACCTTGTGCTTGTAAGGCAAACACCTTAACCATTAGTCCACCCTCCAAAACCCTAATTTTAGCCTGTCTTCCACAGCATGGCTACCAATGGGGCTTGATATATCGACATGATCTTGTTCTCCCTCAACCCTTTCTCTTTCCCATAATGCTTTGTATGACTCATACCAGACAAAAGGAAATAACTTTGAATTCCCATACCATTGACATATAATGGGATTTGTGAGGGTCACTGTTATTTTCTTTACCTTCTGTAAAAGGACTGCTTCTTTTCTGTCTCTAATCATCCTCATTTATGTTTGGGTCAGACCTTGTTTTACACTATACTTAGAAGTTGTCCAGCTGCAGCCAGAAAAGTCATTAAATTGCAGGCCTTTGTTCAGTGTTTTCTTTTGTAGTTCAAAACTGGTTTGATAATTCCCTGTCCTTTCATCGCCATGCAGCAGTTGTCATGAAATCCTTTTACTTATTGCAGCTAATTACCAAAGGAATATCATCCAGTTCTAAAGATGTCATTATCCCCTTGTATTCATAGTTGATCAGAATACAGTGACCCGTTTGGGATGTACCTCAGCAGATATATCAAACAGTTGGAAAGACCCTGGAGGTTCCTATCAAAGAGGATTACAGGATTAAAATCCTTAAGCTGCCAGAAAAGAATATAAGCGCACTCCTGTTTTCTGTGTTTTATAGCCTGCCTGGAAGAAACATGTGTCTTGTCTTCTGACAAATAAGGGACCAAGTATTCAGGATCTCTTGCACCTTTACAAGTCACACAGTCCCACAAAAACCAGAACAAGGGATCTAGACCTGTTTCATCAGATCAATAAAACAAGGTGGAAAGGCATATTTACTACTCACTTTCTCCCTCTTATTTGGAATACACTTTCCCCGCAGAAGCACTTTGTACTTCAGATGAGACCTGGATAATTGGATGGTGTTCATAAATTCACCTTGGGCTTGACTGGCTTAGCTCTCATTTAGAGAGGAAGTTCAGTCAAGCGTAGGTACTTGGCAAGGCATAAGTACAAGGAAGAAATTGCTCTTGCCTTTGCAAACAGTAAACAGCATAGAGGGAGCATGTAAGGGTAGCTGTTTATTTGGTGGGGATGTTTCAGTCTTGTGATGCTGTATAAATAGTGCTGAAGTGCTCATTTCAGGGAAAAAGAAACAGTGATTTTGTTTTTGTAATATATGGACATTTTCGGAATTGAAGCTCAGCTTCTGTTTTTCTTATGAATTCAAACTTACAAATTATGCATAATTTTAGCATAACCTTTTGTGCCTGCTTTAATTGGAATGCATTCACTTGTGTTATAGATTAACATTAAACTTAAGTGTACGGGTAAATGCTGGACCACTGGATCAGGGGCAAGTCACGTGCTTGTAAAGCCACTGATCTTCAGTCAGAAACCAGTTTGTTCCCCAGAAAGCTAGCTGGGGAGGGAGGGTTGAAAGACTGACTCTTATTTCTTCCACTTGGGCCAGGCATGCTGTCCATAAGAAGCAGTACCTAATCCTTGTGTCTCAAGAGAAGAGGGGGATGCAGAGATGGGAATATGGAGACAAAGTGTAATAAGAAGGACTTCAGGGAAAGCAACATATCTGTACTGACTTCATTGCTTGCTCTTTGGATGTCATGCTGAAGAAGCAACTTCTGGGGAAACCTAATAAAGATACAGCATACACATACCCCATCCTCACTAACTGATGGGGGACTTATTTAGTTTGTTTCAGCTGCACAGTGTTTATTTTTTACAAAATAAATGGGGTGAATACAGATAAATAACTAGGAAAAAAACATAAGCATGTGTATAAAGCACTAACTGTGTCTACTGTTATTTTAAATTCTGTTGTTCTACTCCTCAAAGTTATTGCATCCGTTATGTGGTGATTACTAGTTACTGTGCCGCAATGACACAAACAGCAGTCAGAGGATTTGTCTTTATGCTCTGTTGCCCCGTGTGTGGTTTGGAAAATTCTTTAGGAATGGGGGTGGAATAGATGCAGTGTGGGGATGTGACTTGGTGACTCAAATGATACAACTCTTCAAACAGCCTGCCCCCTTATAAGAAGAAGCATAGAAAAGGTGGATCAAAGAAGTTAGGTGCCTTGGGGGCAAAATATTAGGGACTGCAGTCGGATCTTCAGTGCTCTGCTGGTCTTTCATTAATGCTGGTATTGCATTTGTGATCTGAACTGAAGCAGAGCTTTAGCACTCTGTATATAACAAAAAAAGAGAGAGAGAAACACACACACAGACACCATGTTTAATTTTAAAGTGTAGCAAGCAGCTAGCTACACTTTAAGCAAGCAGTAATACCTGACAGGGTGTGTGTTAATGTGTAATTAACGCCTCCCCAGGGGTGTTATGAGGCCCGATGCCAGGCATTTATTTTATTTTTTGATCCCTTACACCTAAAACTTTTGGTTTGTTGCCAGTCATTGGAGATTAAAGTTACTAAATAATGGCATACATTTGAGTTTTAGACTATTATTTTCTTCAGAAAATTCATACTAACACAAATCTTTTTCATTAAGCAATTTTGAAATTTTATAATAGCAGTAATTAAAATCTGTTCCTATTTTTGAACCTCTGTTCTCTGTTTTAGACTTTATCCAGATTTCTTCAGCTGAAAGGTCCAGAGGTATGCAAACATCTTTACTGACACTCTCACTCAGTCTCTCATGCGCACCTCTGTTTCAGAAAATGTATGCTAACACATATCCTATTAATCAAGTAAAATATGTTCCTATTTTGAGCCTTTGTCCCCTGTTTATTTTGTTTATCCAGATATTTTGAGCTAAACGTCAACAGAGCATACCTGTCAACTATCCAGATTTTTGCAGAACGTCTAGATTTTTTCGTATGTTGGTCCGGCCCTCATAAAATGCAACATTTTCTGGCAAATCACTGGATATTGAAGTCATTAAATAATGGCAGACATTTCAGTTTCAGACTTCATATCCTTCAGATAATACATGCTAATGGAAACAATGTTGTTCTAGCAACTTTCTAAGTTTATAAGAGCAATATTTAAAATCTGTCAGTATTTTTGGTCATTTGACCCTTATTATTTGTGGCTCAGTCCAGATTTCTTGTGCCAAGAGTTTGAGGGGTATGCAAGAGGTACGCAAAACTCTTAACTGATGCTATTGCTGGCAAGGGTCGCTCTCACTCTTCACACACACACACACACACACACTGTTCTTCTTTCATGCACACACAATCACTCACACGCAAACAGAAATATAAACACACACACACATGCACACTTTTTAGTTTTCATCTATTTTACACTCGCTAAACAGCAAAAGCGCTGCTTAGCGAGTGTAATGGCTTGATCAATCTCTCACTGTCATACACGCATACACTGTCACGCACAGATGTAAACACATACACACGTTTTTATTTTATTTAAATTTTTTTTCATTATTATTTTGCACTCACTGAACAGCAGAAGTGCTGTTTAATTAGGGTAAAAAATGGCAGACGTTAGTTTTTTTTCTGTCTGGGTTCCACAGAGGCTTGATATGCTGCCTTGAAGAGGTGGACTTGTTTTTAGCCATTACCTGTACATTAACACCCTGTGGGGAATTTTTGTTCACCAGTCAGGGTGCTGATGTACAGGCCACTCATTCTCTAAAATAAAATAAAATATTTTATAGTTTGAATGGAAGTGCTTTAACACTCCATGTATAGTATAAACTTTAAGTTGGAGAGATCAAATCAGGGAACTGCACCAGCCACAAGATTAGCTAGTTACACCTCTGCTTGTAAGTGGATGGCTGCCAACAGGTCTTCAGTCTCCACTGTATTTGCAGTGACAGGAGATGTGCCCCAAAACAGATCTCCTTCCCTGTCACTAGTGATAGGGAAGCAGGCAGCGATGTGTCACCATTCCTCTCCTTCCATGGCTGTTTTCTCCATCGCTCAGTCTGTTAATTAAATCTAGGTGCCCTGGGACAGTCAGGGCTCCTTCACTGAATGCCTTGGACCTGCCAGTTCTTCCACTTTTGTAAAAGGCTGTATCTTTTCCCATTTTTGTTTTGAAGTTGTTATGTTTGTACTGTCACAAGTTACTTATAGTTAATGCTATGAGTAATTCCCTGAACGCATAATACTTGTAATTTTATTTATCCACTGATCAGGACATAGCTGTGCAGTTGTTTCAGTGGTCACAGGACATAGCTGGAGAAATGTTTCACTCCTTACATTTGAGACCATATCTTATTGTGGTATACTGATTTCTTGTGAGGTCTTGGAAGCTAGAATGTATTCCACTCTGCTTATTTGGCTTTCTTCAGAGACTGATGTGACCCTCTAGTTTATTCTGGAAAATTTTCTTTGAGTGAAGGACAAGAATAATGGTAATCGTTAACATTTCAGGCAAGGAATGGTACTTTACCATTACAACTTATACCTTCTTTTGTCATGTGTTGTATCTGATATTGTGATGTTAGAACCCTTGACTTTTTTTATTTCCAAACCTCAAGTCCAGCCTTCCGCTAGCTGAGGGCTCCAACAAATATTACACATTTGAATGGAAGCAACATGAAAAAATAACATTTTAACTGTAGACATTGCAATCATAATGTGCTTATATATGAACATCTTAAATGTTTTTAGAAAATCAAGCAAAAGTGGAATAGAGGGATATGTATTGTTAGTTGTAGAAAAGTAATTTCTTGTACTAATTTCTGTAACAGTGCAGTCCATTTTGTCAGTCTCTCTAGAATCCTCAGTAGTATCTTTATTCTGCCATAGCCACTACCCACGTAATTAATGGTAACCATCTCCTCTATGCATTTTATATTTCTGAGTATTATCCTTACTGAAGCATTATTCTTTTGTCATACAGAAGAGCTCTGTTTGCAGAATTATTCTAAAACTTTATAGCTCCAACTTTGCAAAGCATCTGATTTCATTGATTAAGACCCTGTTGGCATTCTAAAAATTATTTTATAGCCTCCCAACTTCTTCATGTTCACCTTCAACCAGAAACTGTAGATGTCATCCATTTTAGTTTGTTTAATTGGTCAGACTGCAGCAAACCCGCATTCAGTTTAATTCATGTCCATCTCCAGCCAAGCATTATTTTTGATAGTTCCATGCTAATGTCTAATTTAATTTAAAATACATACTTGACATCTGGATACTAGGACTGATCCACAGCAGGACCTTTTCAACCACTATCCTGACCATTCAGTACCTCATAATGCCAAGGTGGTAAATGGCCAGGAGTCCTGCTATGCTAGGAGTGGGTTTTCTATTTAATTTGGTTATTTATTCATTAATAATTTTTATTAGGGAAGAGCACTGGTCATAATTGATGAGCTTCAGGCTCAGCTTAGGAGGGTGAGTACACAAAACATAGCATCAGCCATGTTAAATTTTATGCAGTGTCGCAGTGAGTATAACAAGAGTGATTTATGTAATATATATACAATAGAAAACAACTGAAAAGGAAGGCAAGAGAAAGAAAAATAGAGAAAGTTAGGAAGATAGAGGCCATATCTGTGAGAGTTGCCTGAGCAATATGATCTGATATAAGCTTGTAAATGTCTGCTTAGGGTCTCTGAGTCAGTGTGATGTGTCCAGTGGGTGAGCATTTGCAATGGATTTGATTGCTAAGATGTAGTCTGAACTGAGATCTAAATTTGGCATAGGAGGAGAACTGTTTCAGGCATGAGAGTAGTAGTTCCCAGAGTTTAGGTGCTAGAATAGAGAAGCAGTGATTTGTGTATTGTTACTTAATTTTAGGAGTCTGTAGGAATGGACATGTGTGTGACTGTGATCTCAGTTTTTAGGTGGGTATTTTATGGTCAGTTTTGAATCTAGAAGGGAGTATGTCTTTGTTTGTAAAAACTTTGTTAGTAAGGAACCTAACAAGAGGTCAGCTGTTTGTTACTGAGAAGCCATTTGGCTTTAGTCAGTGTATGACAGTGCTGCTCTTGCCAGGGAGACTTTGTAATGGATCTACATATTTTGTTTCAGATAGTTTGTAAAGTTAATGTGTTACTTTTAGAAGCAGATACCTTTGGGGAGACTATATTCTATCTGAAAATAAAAAGGATTCCTATGCCAGCAGCAGCTGTGAAAGGAACAGATAGGCAGTATGCTATCTTTTGTGCCTAAAAGTAATGAGTTTTATTTTTCTTTTCAGTGTATGTTTGGAAGTTTAAGGTATGGTTAAGGCAAATACATATGTACTTGAATGAAGTTGTTGTTTCATTTGTTGCATTACTCAAGATCTTTTAATGCCAATGTGTTCCAAAGAACTTTACTTTTTTAATTAGTTTAACTGGAATTTGCTGATGTTTACCTGTTTACCCATTTGCTTAGCATGAGTAGAAAATTGTGTACCTGGTTCTGTAATTTACAGTGTTGGGTTCATCTCCTAAATAATAAGATTCCATAACATGCTGTGCTAATAAATGTCATTACTTACTCTTAGCGTGGCATGTTAGGTACATCTCTCAGATATTGAGATTCCATAGTATGCTATGCTATGCTACTAGATCTTATTTCTTATTCCTTAAGTAAAGTACAGTTGTGTAAAATCTTACCATAACAGTAGATGTCCTTTTTCTTAACTGTTGCAGTATTCCTTAAAGAAGAGTTGTTCTGCCCCAGGCAGCCCGTCACTCAGCCAGTATGGATAAGCTTGAAAAAGATCTTGTTTGTGCTGTATGTCACATTTATGCTTTTTGTACAGGATATAGGACATAAAAGGGATGTATGGATGCAACTACCCAGACCTGGATTGTCCCAGAAGAGAACAGTCGTCACAGGACAAAGGAGTCCATGCACATCCAGAAGGGAAAAATGCAGAATAAACAAGAGGGGAGGGGGGGCTTGGAAGAGAGAGCGAATACTGCAACAGCGAAGAGAAAGACATCTACTGTTATGATAAGATTTTACACAACTGTACTATGTCCTTCTACATCACTGTTGCAATATGCTTTAAAGAAGGAAGAGTAAAAAAGCTCAAGAAACAGAATGAGAGGTAGAAGGCTGAGAAGAGCCCTCAATAAACCCACATAAAATGGTTCAGCAAAACCTGCTCTAGCCCTAGAAACAATATACAACTTATAATGCTTAGTAAACGTATGCACTGAAGACCAAGCAGCAACTTCAAGGATGATATTGGTGTCCAACCCTTGAAGAAGGTACAAAAAGAGGCAACAACCCTAGTAGAATACTCTGGAACAGAAGCAGACAGTGACTTGCCTTGAATAGAATGTCAAAAAGAAATGGTCTTACATATCCAAGGGGAGATGGTTTGCTTAGAAACAGCAAACCCAAAAACCTGGGATGAAAGGAAACAAAAAGCTGATCAGACTTATGAATAGCCCTTGTTTTATCCAAATAGTACCTGAGCTTGTCTGTGCAAATCCAAGGTATGCATGACCCTCTCAGTAGCAAACTGAGGAGAAGGGAAAAAAGGAAGGGAGTTGTACCAACTGATTTAAGGAGAACTCATTTACTACCTTGGACATAAGAGAAGGATTAGTACAAAAGGACACCTTGTACCTTGAAAAAACAAAAAAGGAGATATGGCCATAAGGGCCTGGAGCTCAGAAACCCTCCGAAGTAACAGCCAGCAGCAAAACAGTCTTCCAGGTACAATGTTGCAAAGAAGCAGAAGCAGCAGGTTCAAAAAGAGCACAAGTCAATTTCTCCAAAACAAAATTAAGGTCCCAAGGAGGAGGAATAGGTTTCCGTGAAGGCCTAATATGTAAGAAACCTTTAAGAAATTGTTTGACCTCAAAATGAGAAGTCAAAGGAGGAGTCAAGGGCAGACAAGCAGAAATGGCTGTCAAATGGCCTTCACAGAAGAATGGGCCAAGCCAAACTGGAGCAACTCACACCAGTAAGAGAGGACCAGAGGGACCCCCACTGAATAAGCTCCTGGTTACAAGCATGGCACCAGACCAACAATTGTTTCTATTTGGACATATAAGATTTTCTGGTTGAGGGTTTCCTTGCCTCCTGTAAAACCCTGAGCATGTCCTCAGAAAATTGGTGCCTGTTAGGGATCAAAACCGTATCACCCACAGTGTCAGTTGCAGAGTAGACAAGTGAGAGTGGATGAGAGACCCCTTGTCCTGTGTGAGGAGATCCAACAGATGAAGTAACTTGTGATGAGTGCCCCTGACCAGATGCATTAAGAGGGGGAATTAGTGCTGTCTCAGACAAAAGGGAGTCACTAGCAAGATTTTTGGAAAGTCCAGCTGAATCTTCTGCAGGACTCTTGGAACTAGAGGAAGAGGAGGAAAATCATAAAGAAACCTTCCCTTCCATGGAAAGGATAGGGTGTCCATCTTCCAGGCTAGATGACATGGCACTCAGAAGAGAGGAAACTGCCTGTTCAGAGGGGAGGCAAAAAGATCAACCTGAGGAATACCCCACTGATGGACAATGTCCAGAAATGCATCTCTGTGAAGCATCCATTCTTAAGCTTGTGCTTTGGATCTGCTCAGAGAGTCTGCCACAAGATTTTGCTCTGAAGGAATGTATGCTGCCTGAAGAGTTAATTGATAAATGAGACCCACATCTTAAACCTGAAGCACCATCCTGCAGAGGAGGTAAGATTTAGTGCCCCCCCCCCCCCTGCTTGTTAACAGCTAAAATTCAGAACAGCAGCAAAATGTTCAGGTATACTGGCAACAACAACATTCAAAGTAGCGGGAAAAAGAAGTTCTGGGTAGTTGCATTCATATGTCTCTTTTATTCCCTGTACGAGGAACATAAACATGACATATGGCACGAATAAGATATTTTACAAGCTTAGCCATACCGACCAAGGGACGGGCTGCCCGGGATGGGACATCCTTTCTTTAAGGAATACTGCTACAAAGATATAGAAGGACATCGCAGACTTACCTGAGCAGTTGATGGGGCCACCAAGTCCATCTGATAGCCTGTGATGCAACAGCTCCACCTGTATGGCAGACCTAGTGTTACAGGCAGGCAGGATCCCTGTATGGAGAACTAAGTCTGCTATGCAGGGAGAGCTGCATGGACATGAGGATGTCCAGTACAGGAGCTACACTTCTAGGGCTGAATGGTGAATGCTTGTATCCTTCTCATCCTCAACAAGAGATGGACATGTGAAGCCACTAGCCCTCCAAGGAATTAATCATTTCTTACCAAAAAGATACTGCAAACAATCCCATCTGGAATTTAGTGATGGCTTACACTACACCCAACTATTTATGCTTCTGGACTGTGATTTCCCACTCTTGGACACCCAAACACTGCAGTATAGTTTCATCTGTATGTAGAACATGCTACTACAGGCAGTGTAGCCTCCTACTAAGTATTGCCTGCAGTACCTACTTGCACTTACAGTTGGCGATTTCAGTCTATTGAATTGAAAAGATTTCTCCAGTGATGCAACATTGTACTTGTTTTTTTCATCCAGAACCTGTGTTCTTTCAAGTTGTACCTCCCCACCCAATAAGTCCATCCACCTTCCATCTGAAGTTTCAACTTAATGGTTCATACTGCTCTCATCAGAGGTGTGGGACAAGCATCGGGAGTCCTGTCTTTATGTACGGGGTCTGTGGATTTTACTGGCCTATGCTGCTCCCTATATGCCTAGCACACAAGCTATGACTGGCTGGGCATGGGGCACTGCTTCATGCTCCACCCCCTCTGGGCCTAAGCGAGTGCACTGATACATTTGTCCTGACCCCCCCCCCAGCCTGACACCCAGCCTACCTGAGCTCCTGCCATCACTAGAGCTCAACAGGAGAGACCTTCAGTATGTGCCTTCCCCTCTAGGATAGGAACTTCTCATGTGCCCTGCCAACTCAGTCAAATGCCTGAGCAGCTAATCAAACTTGTGTCACCTGTGTTGTTGTCAGAACTTTATCCCTGTATGCTACAAGAGCAGCAATACAGCCTTGTACATTGGCAACATTTAACGGAGTACAACACTGAACTATTTTGGTGAAGTTAACATAACTCCTCCTTTGGAATTGGGCCTAGAGATCTGGCAGTCCCAATTTGTATATGGAGTTTCACAGCCCAAGGTTTTGGATTCATCCAAAGAATAAATGCTCAGCATATCATTTAACCCCATGTCCCAGTCCTTTTGGAATCCGGCTCCAGGACTGAGCCCCAGAACCTGGAGATTTGAAGCAGAAACCATAAGTATTGAACTAATGTGCTAAAACTGTCATCTTATACTTCTGCTTTTCTTTATTTGTTTTTCTAACATATACAGTGAAAGATCCCTTATGACTCTACTACAAAATGTCCTCTGTAGAAATGATGAAGCAGCACAAGCACTTTCACTTTCAGCAGGTATTTGCATTTATATACTTTCTTAGTCAAGCCTTCTGTCCTCTCATTTGTGAGTACTATTTCTGCAATTGTAAAAGGCTGTCACTACTCACAGTATTACTGCCAGGCAGGCTTGGAATGCCCAGCATCGGTTTGCTGTTAAACATATCATGCTTTGTTCAGATTGCTCCAGATAAGGAATTCACATGTATTTATTGCAGAGATAAAGCCTTATTTTATGTATATCCATACATACACATATATATATATATATATATATATATATATATATGTATATATATATATATATATATATATATATGTGTGTGTGTGTGTGTGTGTGTGTGTGTGTGTGTTATATATATATACATACATACATACATACATACATATACACATACACACACACAAACACTTTCCTTTCTTGTCTGTGATTTAAACACTAAAGCTTGACAGAGGATGTATTCTGAAGATACTGACCATCCGCTTTTGGGATGTAACATTAGGCACGGCTGAAGGTTTATTCCTGTAAAATGGCCTTTTTTCAGTGATGATACACTCCATGAGACGATTTATTGTGGTCCATAGTTAGTTACTAAGCTTGCAGTCCAGGAGACAATTAAGGAGTCTGACCAAAAGTCTCAATTGCCTTTGCATATTAAATCTCTTCCATGACTTCTGTACATGTAGAATGTTTCCAGCTGTCTTAAACTAAATCTCTAGCATCATGTTAGTGACATGTTTTTGCATTTAATAGTTTATAGCCTTCCTCTTGCATGGCAAAAAAAGAAAAAAAGTGTTGGGACTTGGCATAACGGTTAAAGTATTTACCTTACAGATACAAGGTACATGGTTTGATTCTCACCTTTAACGGGAATTGGCTAGGCTTAAAATGTCTCATAAGGACATTGGGCCTAGTACTTACTTACCTAGAAACCAAAGCAATGTCTGATTAACTGACTTGCTCACAGTTACGAAACAGATCATGCTTAGGAAACAAAGTGTGCATTTTTTAAGGCACTGACTTCAGAAGGGCAGCTGTGTTGAGACGCTAATCCAGTTTCCAATGAGATGTGTACCTGTTTCATTCTTCTGCCATTTTTACATCCTCTGGCAGTTACTGTGTTGGGATCCTTTACCAGTTTCATTGCATATTTCAGGTGTTGTAATCACCTTCCTGTTCTGGTCAGTATTTTAACAGAATGGCGAACTTAAAATTCTGTGGCATTACCTGAATTTCATTCTTTTTTTTTTTTTTTTTACGTTTGGGACTTTTTTCTGGAATAGCTGCATATAATCTGCCAACCATTTAATACTCTCTTGCTTACTTAGTTGCTCCCCACTTGACTAATTTTTGCTGTCATGTTGCACCTTTCTGTTAATTGCTAGGAATTATCACATACTTCTTCGAAAAAGCCACATTCTACATATTGTAGTGGTTGGTTAGCTTTGTAGGTCATTAGTTACCAGTGCTATTACTTCACTTTTTTGTAACCCATCATTTGTCTGCTGTTGTGCTTGGGGCCCTGGGACAGAGGGGTATTATCCAGATTCACAGAAACCTCAGCTTGAACACATTATGCAGGGATCTGCCAGTACTTCTCATTTACAAACTTTCATAAAATCCCACAGTGATTGACATCATAAATGATGATAGAACAGGAGGGTATATCCTCTGATATTAATTCTCTTCCATGAGTTATGTACTTGTAGAATGTTTCCAGCTGTCTTAAACTAAACCTCTAGTATTGTGTTAATGACACAATTTTGCATGTAATGGTTTATGGTTTTCCTCTTGCATGGCAAAAAAAAAATAATAATTAGTTGGTAGTTTGTTTCTAGTTAGGTTTCAAAATAAAAAGCAGATATTTCATTTTTCAGTTTCTGGACTTTTCTTCACCTTGCTGGCAGGCTGTCTAGAAGGTCATGAAACTAAATCTTTAAACATTCTAAAAATTGAATCTCAGTGTATCTTTTTCTTTGTAATGTAATTTCCCCACTACCTATTGGTGCTGACAGTTTAGGCTGAAGACCTCTGTAGTGGTGTTCAGCTTGATTTGACAGCAAAGGATGGCGTTGGAGTGGATTGGAGGTAACAGCTGAGGCAGACTGGGCCCTCTGGGAATGCATATTCCTTAAGCCACTGAAAGAGTTCTCTGGCATTCACTTACATTTTCTTATTTTGCCTTTTCCTTTTAAACAAGAAAAAACAAAAAAAATATATAATAAGCATAACGCCCATAATGTATTTGAAAATCTTACCTTATTTGTCGTCTTTGACTAAAACACAGCTCTTCAAAGTGTTTTTATTTTGTTTGATGAATATTTATATATTTAAATATTCTTCAAAGTATATTGTATTTTCCAGTTTGATACATAATGAAAAAAATGAGTTGAGTGGTCATACTTTTGGTTATTGAGGGTTGTGCATTTTATTTTAAATCAAATGCTGATGTGGTTTTCATGCAACCTTTGTAACATTAATAGATAATGCATGCCTCTGTTAGATTGGAGAACTCCCTATTTATAACATGCATTATTTAGATTTAATAGTGTGAGCAATGATTTGCCATACTGTGCTGTTTTTACATGGAAATGTACAATTTATAGGTATTTTTAAGTATTTTCTTGTATAATTTTCCGTGTGTAATTTTTCTGTCACTACCATCCTCACATTAAAAGATGTCCTTGCAATGTACGTTTGACCTCTGTTGATGGTGTGATGTTACATTTCTTTACAAACTGTATTCACTGTTTTAACTTCATGATATTTAATGATAGAATGTTGATTGCAAGTGGTGTGTGTGTGTATGTGTGTGTGCTTTGTCCGATATGAAGGTTACTTTGTGGGTTTTTAAGTATGATGACATGTGTTTACCACCTCTGTCACATGAGTTTAGAAGTATCATCCTTATAGAAAGGCAGAAACTGGAAACATAAATAATTGAAAAACTGAGCAAATGTGAAATGGCCTAAATAAAAGAAAATCTATATTTCCTAAGTAAATGTATGCCATCTGTGAAACAGAAGACCCTGTATCCTTCTCCAAGTCCAAATTTAGCTTCTGTACTGAAACTATAAATATATCCTCTCTGCTAAGAAAAAAATAGATATTTATAGACTTCTATACTGAATGTCTCATTTTGTCAAAGATCTATATTTGAGTATGGATGTAGAGTCAAGCACAAGGGCCAGTCTCTCTATAAACTGCATCACAAATGTATATACTTTCAGGGCAGGCAAGCTGTTTTTAGTGATCTTTGTTATTGCACTGAGATTTGAGGAAATGGACCAAAAAAAGGGAGGTGGGGGACTTTGCTTTAAAATGGTAATGGTCACATTTCTTTTATACTTTCACCACATGGCCATCTTATAAAAAAGCCTATTTCATTTGACGTACTTAAGTGCTGTTATTCTAGAAACGTTACTAAAATACACACCAAATGAAAAGTTATGTACTCACATTACAGTATTGATTATTGAGAAAATGACCTTGTATAAAGGGTCTGGCCAAGTGGAGAGGCACATATGGTTTTATCATATTTATCTTTTCAGGAAAGGAGAGTAGGTCTGTACATGTGAGGCAGAAATGTATTTTTGGTAGTCTTTCTCCCACTTACCGGTATATAAATCAGACTAAAATGATCAGACTGTGTGGATAAAATTAATAAGAATATCCGGAGTCTGTGTTGTATGTAGTAACCGTTCTCCTTTCATTTCTAGCTTATCATCAGACAGATGATATATGCTCAGACAAGGTCCAACTGTTCGTCTGTACTTGCATACCTTCATTGAGCTTTCTTCTAGCTTATTTAATTTTCACAGCTCTTCTGGAATCCTTGTATTAATATATTTCCTTAACAATTTAATTCTGTATATCATTTAGTTTGTTTCCCTCTGTGTTCTAATTTACTTTAATTCTCCTTTGTAGTAAAACTTGTGTCTGTGCTCTACTTTTTTGCCGCATTTAAGACCATTTTGGTAAGCACCCACAGTACTTACATGTTTCATTCGCCTTTCGTTTCGCCTAACCAAGTTCTTCTTTTTTTTTTAATATTTGCTTATCCAAAGTGTGCTGGATACCATAGATGATTTTCAGTGGCTATTTTCTACATTCTTAACACTATATTGGTGCTCTCTTAAGGCACCATATTTGAATCTTTTGTAGTACTTTCAGCTTTACTTTTTGCCAAGCATCAGCAGATAGACAGTGTTTGCTCCTTGTAAAATTCTATGGTAATGCAGACCTATATATGTACAGTGTATCTTTTTCTTTGTAATGTAATTTACCCACTACCTATTGGTGCTGACAGTTTAGGCTGAAGACCTCTGTAGTGGTGCTCAGCTTGATTTACCAGCAAAACACACCTCAGATGGAAGATGTAGCTGCACTCATGCAGACACTGTAAGCAAATAAAGGCCTTTTGGCCTTTACAGTTTGATCATTTTAGTATATACTACTTTCCTTTAACTATATTGCCCTTATTTTGGAATTCAATAAGAAAGCAGTTTGACATAAGAGGGTGTATGTAAGGCATACCAACATAGTATGAATGGTCAGGAATGTAATAACACTCCTGCCAGAGGTCACGTTTACGTGCCTTTATCCACTGACTGTGTGACAAACATTTTGATACATGTCCCCAAGGTTTCTTACAATGCTTATGAAATTGACAATGTAATTGTTTTTTGTTTTGTTTTAAGGTCTGAGATGTAATATATATTATTGAATTAGCTGACATCACAAAATGGATTCATAAATACTACAGGATGGTTGGTCAAAATTGCAGTAATACCATCTGAGTAATACACAATTCAGAGAAAGAGTGAACAACATTTACCAAGGAACTCTCACAAATCATTGTGCCACCATCTTGAAACCTTCACTACCCAAATGACTACTACAGTGTACAGTGAAGTCACTCCATGATTTCTTCATTTTAGGTCAGCATTGTCCTCTTGATTTTAAATCAAACTTTATCACTCTGTGTTTGCTATCTAAAGTATATTTCTGTAAAACGACACATTAATCCTAGCAAGTTTTCCAGAATAAAATACTGAAGGTGAAAGAAACAAAAATATTATTTTACATACATTTTACATCCTTATTAACAGTGTAACATTAATGTTATGTGTCACTACACATCTGCGGACTGTATTTTTCATTAGTTCCATTTGTAGGAGAAGGATAACACACCTCTAAAACGTGGTCTATTTAAAAATAGTAAGGTGGTATTTAAGGAGGGTGTCACCCCCCTCTTAGAAATGTTAGTACCTGAAAATACAGTATGCAGATGTGATTTCGTAGAGATATGTGTGTTAAAGCACAAGTACTTAATTCCAGCAGTCATGTAGTTGGAGTTAGTTATATTCTCAAATCAATTTAGGCAGGTGTAGATACTGTAAAGTTGTGCTACAAAAACAACCAGTACTCTTGCATCCACAAATCACTTCTCCATTCAGTCTTGCTATTGACAAAGTTTACATTATCAAATTCCATAGTGAATGTTCTTGCTATTGACAAAATATATATTATCTAATTCCACAGTGAATGCAAATGTTCATACAGCACACAGGCATCCTCTATACATTGATATACAAAAACATAAAAGCTGCTTTTATTACAATATGGTGTTTGCACCATCCTTGATAATATTCCACCTCTCACTGAAGAATGGTCCAGTCAAAAAAATGTGAGTGGAGATGGTACATCAAAAGGACCATTCTCCTGCAAATTGCAGCGGGTCAGCACATGTTAGGCTAGATCAAAGGAAACACAAAGTGAGCCACCACCACCATCTCCACACCTCATGTCTAAATTTGTCTGCAAGTCTGCTGTCTACTAACATTAGGTAGCAAATTGCTCTGCCATATGTAATGAGTTAATGGCAAGAAGAAAGCAGTCCTGGAAGATGGGAAGAGATAATGTAATAAAACACAGATTGATTCAAATATTGTATAGCAAGAGCTTATAGTTCAGTGTGCCTTTTATTTTGCAAAATTATCCTGTACACAATTTGGATAGCAGTGGTATTAATCATTGATGTTCTTCATCTCACATTGCTGCAGTCCTTACTTATGGGTAGTCTGCTGTCCTCGCTCGGCCCGAATACCAAAGTATTAGGCTGACGTCGGTCATGGGCGCCTAGATCTGACATCAGAGCGTCAGGGTATAAAGGCGCATGACCGACGTCATATCCTCAGTCTTTTTTGCCGCATGGTCCGATGCAGAAGCAGCGTTGCAAGTGCCGTTCGGCGTTCTGAAATTTTTCGTTTTCGGAGTTTCAGACCGATACCAAGTTGGGCTAAGTACCCCGTTGGGGAATATTTTTGTTTTTTCTTGCCTCAGTTACTTACCGGATGTCAGAAAAAGTGAATAATTGTATTTCTTGTGGGAAACAGATACCGCATAGGGATTACCACTCGCTTTGTATTCCTTGTCTGGGACGAGCACGGCGTGGGTGTCGGTTTTGTGCTAGGTTTAATAAGCGCACTATAAAACGGAGGTTAGATTGCGCTAGGTTAGTCTTTGGCAAGAGGTGTAATTATAATATGCCGTCGGATGTTCCGACGCCTACTTCTACTAAGAAGCGCAAAGACAAATCTTTAAAGCCTAGACAGGATGATTCGTCCGTTTCAGACACCAGACCTTTAGAAGCTACAGCTGAACAGGTGGATCCGGCTGAAGTTTCTGTTGAGTCCCAGGGGGAAACTTTGATTTTACAGGATGTGGCCTCTCAGGAGGCAGGTCAGGCTGAAGGGGCCTCTCAGGTTACTATTCTCCCTTCTATGCCTAAGGTGGTTAGGCCTTCTGCTACTGTTTCTAAGGCTCCTTCTAAGGGCAGGTCTGTCTTGCCTTCCTCTGGTGTCAGTTGTGGTTCTTCAGGGTCTGTGCCTAAAAAGCACATGCTTAAAATGGCAGAGGATTTGATTACTTTAATTAGAGGTACTATGCCCCCTCCTGATAAAAGGCCCAGGATGGAGCCAGGGTTGGAAAGTTTGGAGCAGGCCTCAGATGATTCAGAGTCTTCTGCTGAAGACATTCAAGATTTCCCTCCTTATTCTGATTCCGATGCAGAGGATTCCACTCCTTCTGCTTCTCCTCCAGAGGATTTTTCATTTTCAGAAACTCTGCATTCCATGAGGGAGCATTTTCAGTGGGAGGGACAGGATTACTCTGATTCACAGAAGAGACTTAGGGAGTTCTTGTTTTTACCACAGCATAGACCCTTAGCTATACCTCCGGTTTTGGATGTTGTTTCAGATGTTTTTCGAAGCTTCCCTTAATCCAGATTCTGTGCCTCCTGCCCCAGTTAAACCGGACAGGTATTACAGGGTGCCTGAGGCTCATAAATATCTGTATAAGAGTCCTAGGGCGGACCCAGAAACTATTAGTCAGGGGCCTAAGGGTGTTAGAGCCTCTGTTGTTAAGAATCCGGTTCCTCTGGATAAGGAAGCTAGAGCTTTGGATAGATGGGGTAAGAAGGTGTATACCTCTTCTACTTTAGCAATAAGAGCTTTGAACTGCCAGTTTCATATGTTGAAGTATCAGAATTTCCTCCTTTCTCAGCTAAGGTCTAAAGTGGATGCTTTAGCAGAGGGCATAGAGTGTAAAGAATTGCAGGATTTAGTGCATGTTTCTGAACAGGTGGGTAAGCACTCTTTGCAATGTGGTTTTGATGCTTTACAGGCTTCTTCTAGGGTGGCTGCCACTGGTTCAGTTATTCGTAGGCACGCCTGGCTTAAGGATCAGAATTTGTCTGAGCATGTTAAGTCTAGAATTCTGGATGCCCCTTTACAGTCTGAAGTTTTGTTTGGTCCTCCTGTGGAGTCAGTCTTAAAGAAAATGGAAGACAAGGCTAAGTCTATGCAGACTGTTAAAGATTTTTGCAGGTACAACCTCCAAAGTTTAGTAGAAATTGGCCTACTAAGGGGTGGACATACCCTTCTTCTGATTCTCAGTCTAGGGGTAGATCTAGGCGTGGTAGGGGCAGAGCTCAGAGTACTTTCAGGCCGAGACAATGGAGTTCGCCTGCTCAATCTGCTGGTGAGGGCAGGGGCCAGTCCTTTCGTAAACAGGCCCAATGACCTACATTTTCAGCTGCCAGATTCTTCTTGCCTGGCAGCTCCTTTGGGAGGAAAGTTGGCTCTTTTCAAGCAAAATTGGCATTTAGTCACCCAGGACAAATGGGTATTGGACATTATAAACCGAGGTTACAAGTTCTATTTCCATACCATGCCTCCTTTCAAAGGCATGCCAGACGTCCCTCCTCGGCAAAGGATAGAGGCTCGCAGACAAATTTCTTCACTTCTTCAAATAGGAGCTATACAGCCAGTTCCTCTGTCAGAAGTGGGCCTAGGATTTTATTCCCGCCTGTTTCTAGTTCCAAAGAAAGGGAACACGTGGAGACCAATTTTGGATTTATCTATCCTCAACACTTACCTGGACATTCCAAAGTTCAAGATGCTGACTTTACAACAACTTTTACCTCTGTTGGGAAAAGATCACTGGATGGTTACTCTGGATCTCAAAGAGGCTTACCTTCATGTTCCTATCAGGCCCAGTTGCAGGAGGTACCTGCGTTTCCGGGCTGGAAATTCACATTATCAGTTCTCTGCATTGCCCTTTGGCTTATCTACTGCGCCCAGAGTGTTCACAAAGGTTCTGGCTCCAGTGATAGCATTTTTCAGACTAAGAGGAATACAGATTTATCCTTATTTGGACGATTGCCTGATTATTGCACAAGAAAAGGACGAACTTCTTCATCATCTACAGTATGTGATGGCAGTGTTAAGATGCCTAGGGTATTCTGTGAATGAAACAAAGTCCAGTCTAGTACCCTCTCAGGACATGTGCTTTCTGGGTGTGAGACTGAATACAGCTTCCCAGATGGCATTTTTGACCCCGGACAAACAAAGAAGCCTTTCTCTTTATTTCCATCAAATGTCTCTACGGTCCAGGCTGACTGCAAGGACAGTCCTTCAAGCCTTGGGGTTCATGGCATCTTGTATTCTGGTGCTTCCCAATGCCAAATTGCATATGAGGAAGCTTCAATGGTATCTCAAAATGTATGGACACAGCACTGCCAAGATCTAGACACTGTCATTCAGATAATACCTTGCATTCGGAAGGAGTTTTTGTGGTGGGCTCAGGAATGTCACCTAAACAAGGGACTCTCTGTGACCCGGCCAGAGGCGAGTCAGATTCTAACGACAGATGCCTCGGACAAGGCTTGGGAGCACACCTCAATGGAAAATGGGTGCAAAACACGTGGCCTGTCAAACTCCAACATTTGCACATCAACTTGAAGGAAATGTTAGCAGTCCAGTTTGCATTGATGGCTTTCAAAGATTTACTTCACCCAGGGCAGGTGTTGATTCAAACAGACAACACTACTGTCATGTGGTACATCAACAAGCAGGGGAACCCATTCTTACCCTCTTTGCAGGCAAGCGATGATTCTGTGGGAAACTGCCCTCAATCTACACCTCAATCTTCAGGCAAGGTTTCTACCAGGAGCACAGAACTCCTTAGCAGATGTATTGAGCAGACAAATAGTGGATCCTCACGAATGGAAATTGGATCCTCATGTATTTCAACAGTTGACAGTGTTATGGGGAACTCCAGACATAGATCTGTTCGCTTCTCCACTAAATTACCAGTTGCCAAAGTTTTGCACAAAAATGTTTCATCACACAGCTTGGAAGGTGGACGCTCTATTATTCAGTTGGAACAATCTGCATGTATATGCCTTTCCACCTCTGCCTCTTCTTCCCAAGGTACTCCTGAAGGCCAGACAAGACAAGCCAACCATGATTTTGATAGCACCGGATTGGCCTCGACAACACTGGTACCCACTACTGAGGAGCTTAGTACGAGAACCTCCATGGCCTCTGCCTTTGATTCCGCACCTTTTGTCACAAGAAGACAGTCACTTCCTCAATGTCAAGATTCAGTCTCTACATCTAACAGCCTGGCATATTCTGTTTTAGACTCTGGAGGGTCTCAGCTTCCACAACAAGTTTTGAATGTTATTTTGGAGGCCAGGAGGCCTAGTACCAGGAAAGTTTACGCTGATAAATGGAGGAGATTTTTTATTTGGAGCAAAGGAAAGGACTTTGATGTCTCCAAACCTGATTTAAGTGTTGCTCTTCAATATCTTACTGAGTTATTGGACAAGGGTTTGTCTTTCTCCTCAATAAAGGTCCATGCTGCAGCCATTTCTGCTCACTATGATTGTGACCCTCCTTTATTCTCTCATCCTTGGTTTAAGCAATTTCTTAGAGGGGCAAATAATATAAGACCCCCACGTAGAGCTCCTACTCCTGCTTGGGATCTCAATTTTGTGTTGGAAAAACTTACTCTACAACCTTTTGAGCCTGCAGCTACTGCCGAGTTAAAGTATTTGTCTTGGAAAACTGCTTTTTTGTTGGCCATTACCTCTGCAAGAAGGGTTTCTGAATTACAGGCCCTCATGGCAGTGGAGCCTTTCCTGATTTTTCATAAGGATAGGGTATCTTTGCATACTAATCCTTCCTTTATGCCTAAGGTGGTTTCTAGTGTGGCCTTAAATCAAACTATTCATTTGCCTACTTTTTATGCAAACCCCAAAATAAAGGGAGAAAATTTTGCATACTTTGGATATTCACAGGCAGTTGCGTTATTATTTGAGCAGAACCAAGGAGTTCAGACAGTCTCAGCAATTGTTTGTTTCTTTTGCTTTGGGTTCACAGGGTAAACCTGTTTCAAAACAAACTATTTCTAAATGGATTGGGTTTTGTATTTCTTTCTGTTATTCCCATCATGGTAAGGAGATTCCTGCTGGAATCAGGCCTCATTCCACTAGGGCTACTGCTACTTCTACGGCCTTTCTAACGGGGTAGCTACAAAGACATTTTGGAGGCAGCTACTTGGAGTTCAGTGCATACCTTTTCTAAACATTACCACCTTCCTCTTTATTCTAAGTCTAGGGCTGGATTTGCCACTGCAATTTTACAGGGCATTTTAGCGGCCCCTAACGCTTTATGATTTTACCATCCTCCCTTTCCCGTTGCTTTGGGATTCTACCCATAAGTAAGGACTGCAGCAATGTGAGATGAAGAACATAGTACAGTTTTGTACCTACCATAAATGTAGATGTTCAAGATCCACATTGCTGCAGTCCAATTTACCCTCCCTCCTTTCCCACTGTAGTTAGACTTGGTGCTATGCTTTAGGTGATGGTTGTTGTTGGGCATGTTTTTGGGAGGTATTCTGTTTTGGCTGTGGCCTTTCTGGTTTGGCCTTCTGACATCTGGGGCAAGAAAAGACTGAGGATATGACGTCGGTCATGCGCCTTTATACCCTGATGCTCTGATGTCAGATCTAGGCGCCCATGACCGACGTCAGCCTAATACTTTGGTATTCGGGCCGAGCGAGGACAGAGGACTACCCATAAGTAAGGACTGCAGCAATGTGGATCTTCGAACATCTACATTTATGGTAGGTACAAAACTGTACTTTTTTGAAAAAGTTCTAGCCCTCAATGCCTTTTCCCATAAGAAGTGGGTGCTGTCATACACTGGTACATTGAAGACTATTGTCAATTGGTGCCTTGATGAACTGCATCTATGGCTCCTCTCCCAGTTTGTGGGCCCATTCCCTTCCTCCAAAAGGATGCTACAACAAACACCTGGCTCCACCTCCTTACCCCAAAGATAGGCATGACCATCCCCCCCACCAGCTCTTTTAGGTGCCCAAGCAACAAGTCAAACTTGGATCAACTGGGCCATAGTCATGAGTTTATCCCTGTGCACAACTGGACTGGCTGTGAATATAGCAGCTTTTAATGTAGTTTGCATACATTGTTATGAAGCTGTATAACTGTGTTTATAAAGACTTTTGAGGCTACCTTTTCCTAAAGCTAGAAAATATCCATCTATATGGCCATTTTCTAAAGGGCTTGTTGCAGTAAAGGTCAGCAGGGTGGATCAGACTTCCCTAAGGCCAGTGATAGTCTTCAGCTTGTTCTGTGGGATCCCCAGTTATTCTCTGACAAGCTGCGACTTGTAATCCATCTGATATGTATTGGGTCTGTCACAGGGTCTCTTACCAATGGGCCATGCCTGGTATGTCTCCTTTTGGAGGCACCAAGTTGGCATCCTCACAGCATGCCCAAACCACCTAAATAGACTGAGGTCATCCTGGAGGTCAGTGGCTGTAATCAGAGATCCTTCTCATTTCAACTGATTGTATTCACAATTTCATTGTTTTGGTAATTTCCCAGACCTCATGACCACAGGTGAAGATGGGAACATACACTGTTCAGTAAGACTTCCTATCAGTGAGACTTCTGATACTGAGAGTAGTTATGATGCTTTGAAAATTAAACTGTGATTCTGCCGACCCCCCCCCCCCCAAAAAAAACAGCAAATTGCAAAACTCGTTGCACTTGTAAAACATTTTTGCAGGGGGCTTATACCTCACTGCACCTCTAATGTTAGGCAGCTGAGCCCCCCTGTACTTCCT
Organism: Protopterus annectens; assembly: GCF_019279795.1. Lineage (NCBI taxonomy): Eukaryota > Metazoa > Chordata > Ceratodontiformes > Protopteridae > Protopterus > Protopterus annectens. The sequence continues at coordinate 168,213,240 of NC_056742.1, read as the reverse complement.
GAATATACTATTTCCAAAACTACAGTACTTCTGAGTAGGTGGAGTATTCCAGGATACTACAGTCTCAGAACCTGTGTGTGTATGTGTGTGTGTGTGTGTGTGTGTGTGTGTGTGTATATATATATATATATATATATATATATATATATATATATATATATATATACACACACACACATTCATCCATTTGAGACCTTTGTCCTGTTCTTGCTTCACCACCATAGTCTGATAAAGCTCCTGCAGTGCTGTTGTTATTGCATCCATCTATTACACATTTCTCTGATCCCTTCCCGCTTGCACCCCCTCACTTGCAGGGAGAAATCTTCTTTCTTCACATTGAGAAAACTCTGAGCATTTACTTTGATGAGGTGATTTTCATCCCATCTGTTTCCCACTCAGCAGCAAACCATTTCAGTGTATGTTTGAGATTAGTTGCTTCAAACTAAGAGGGCATCATGAGCTGAGCAGGGCATCATGCATAAAAGCTTGATACTCTTTGGCCCTTAAATATGCCATGATATCCTGTCCATATAAGTCACAAACAAAAAGGTAGCCTAGTATCAACCTTGGTGAAAGTCGTGTGTCATTCTTGAAGGATTTGACTTAAAACCAAGAATGTGGGCATGTCTTTTCTTCCTTGAATTGAGGGATGGAATTTCATACAGTTTTTTCCATGGGACACTCATATGTATAGCCCTCATTGCAAGAAATTTTAGGGTACACATCTTATGTGATTTCCAGAGCCACCAAATACAGTGGATATAAAAAGTTTACACACCCCTGTTAAAATACCATTTTTTTTGTGATATAAAAAATGAGACCACAATAAATCATTTCAAAACTTTTCCCACTCGTAATGTGACCTATAACCAGTACAATTCAATTGAAAAACAAATCTATTAGGGGAAAAATATAAAAAATAAAAAATGTACAATAAGCTGGTTGCATAAGTGTGCACACCCTTAAACTAATACTTTGTTGAAGCACCTTTTGATTTAATTACAGCATTTAGTCTTCTTGGGTAGGAGTCTATCAGCATGGCACATCCTGACTTGGCAGTATTTGCCCACACTTCTTTGCAAAAGCACTCCGAATCTGTCAGATAGTGAGGGCATATTTTGTGCACAGCCTCTTCAGGTCAACCCACAGATTTTCTATTGGATTTAGGTCTGGGCCATTCCAAAACTTTAATTTTCTTCTGGTGAAGCCATTCTTTTGTTGATTTGGATGTATGCTTGGGGTCATTGTTGTGTTGAAAGGTTAAATTCCTCTTCATCTTCAGCTTTGTAGCACACACTTGAAGGTTTGGGGCCAAAAGTAACTGTTTTTTGGAACTGTTCATAATTCCCTCCACCTTGACTAAAGCCCCAGTTCCAGCTGAAGAAAAGCAACCCCAAAGCATGATACTGACACCACCATGCTTCACCACGGGGATGGTGTTCTTTTGGTGATGCATAGTGTTGTTTTTGGGCCAAACGTAGCTTTTGGAATTGTGGACAGAAGGTTCATCCTTGGTCTCATCAGACCATAACATATTTTCCTACATGCTTTTGGGAGACTTGATGTATTTTTTTGCAAATTTTAGCCGGGCCTGGATGTTTTTCTGTATAAGAAAAGGCTCAGACATATGGAGAATACAGGAGATTGTTGTCACACAACCAGTACTTGCCAGAAATTCCTGCAGCTTCTTCAGTGTTGCTGTAGGTCTCTTGGCAGCCTCCCTGACCAGTTTTCGTCTTATCTTTTCATCAATTTTGGAGGGACGTCCAGTTCTTTGCAACATCACTGTTGTCCCATATTTTCTGCACTTTGTGATGATGGTCTTCACTGTGTTCCATGGTATATCCAATGCTGTAGAAATTTTTTGTACCCTTCTCCTGACTGATACATTTCAACAATGAGATCCCTTTGATGCTTTGCAAGCTGTCTGTGAACTATGGCTTTTGCTGAGTAAATGTCAGGAAAATCCTACTAGGACAGTTGAACTTTATTTGGGGTTAATTAGAGTCTCTCTAATTGATGGCAGGTGTTTACCCAAGAAGACTGAATGCTGTAATTAAATCCAAAGGTGCTTCAACAAAGTATTAGTTTAAGGGTGTGCACATTTATGCAACCAGTTTATTGCATGTTTTTTATTTTTTATATTTTTCCCCTAACAGATTTATTGTTTTTTCAATTTAATTGTACAGGTTATAGGTCACATTAAAGGTGGGAAAAGTTTTGAAATTATTTATTGTGGTCTGATTTTTTTTTATCACAAAAACCTGGCATTTTAACAGGGATGTGTAAACTTTTTATATCCACTGTAAATATTGACAACATTACCAGACTGTCATGACCTCTTCTATATACAAGAACAAAGACTTTGCCCATTTTTCTATTGTGAGGATAGATTTATCATTACTTCTCCCATGTCAGAGGTTTGACGTTTTGGAGAAGCCTCCTTTCCAGTGCCACTGCATTGGTTGTTCTTAGGAAGCCTTAAAAGCACAACCTTTCTATAAGTGAAATGCATCCTTCTTTATACATTCTGTAAAATGGGGCCAAAAAGACCACCCCAAGTCTTTCACGCAACTCAGAAATTATGTTATATTTGGTTCAATAATTTTTATTTTAGTGCAAGTATTGTGTTGCATTGACTTTTATAAGATGAAGTTTTTATGAACGGCCATTTGCCCATTTTTTAACTTTAAGGTTATTACAATGTGTAATTGATATACATGTTTGATTGGTGGGCTGTGTCTTTGTTCTTAAATAATAATGGATTGATGTAACCTGTGTTTTAAATCACACTGAAGAATGGTTTTGTACCCAAAATTCTTTGTTGTTTATTAAAAGTTCTTTATTTGCTTTCTAACATCATCAGTCTGTATTTTTTTAAGCTTTACTGTTTTCTACTGTTGACTGTATTTGCACTAGTCCTGTTCCTTTTTTGTACTTCAGATATCTTCCAACACATTGAAATCTGTTTTAAGACTACTAAATTATAAGTGTTACCATTTTAAGTAGAATAATGCTCCTTCACTGTGGGATTTATGAGGAAATAATGGACTTTCCAGGTGTGAGGAAGTCCTTGTTGACATTATTAGACACACAAAAGAATCCTGAGAAAAATACTAAGGGTGGCATCATTATCCAAGACAGAAGGTATGATAGATTTACATATAAATTTCGGTGTAGTGGTATATGTCAATTAAACATGTTCATACACGATTCAAATATACCTGTTGTTAAATACTGTAGAAATTAATTTCTACAGTTTTGATTTGCCTTAGCTGAAGTAACTGTTTATGACCTTTCTAGTTTTTAAGTGATTATAAATCCTCCTTTTTTATGGTGGTCTGTTCCAAAGGGTAAAAATCATCACCCCCTGTTTGTGTGTTAATGTTCTTAATGGACATCCTTCCATTATTGTTCCATATTTTATTACTTTGTTGAAATGGGGTAAAATTTGGCCATTCATTCATGTATTCCTTTTCTATTATCTACTCTAGCCTATACAGTCACAGGAAGCTAGAGCCTATCTGACCAAGCAGGTCTCATATAGCAAAGAATCAGTCTTGGTAGGAAAACCAATACATCAGTGTATTTATTTAAAAAATATATTATTGTAATATATTTATAGCAAAAGTCATCTCAGAAGTGTTTTGCTCATACCATTTTTCTACTCAGCCCTAGTTACTGACTCTGAATATTGGGAATCACTGCAGAGATAATTATGCTATAGTCTTGGTCTTTAGGTATGTAGACATGTCTGCAAAAGTAGTAGTTGCCCTTTGGTTTGCATCAGTCATAAAGTTAAATCCCAGAAGGCAATTGCTGAATTAAAGTTGACATTATGATTTTTTCCAGTCTGTCACTTCATCTACAATTTGATATTCTCTGCTAGAGTTCCATGACAGCTATAACTCCAGCACTTCTCTAATGTTTATTCACACAGTAGATTGATTTTAAGTGGCTGTGGCTGTGGCTCTGTCTTACGAAAAATAGGGGTTGTGGTCTTGCCATGTGGCATAGAGGGCTAAAGCTCTGACTGTGACCAAAATTACTTCAGCATGAGCAGTGGCTCGGGGTGGGGAGTGGGAGAAGATGGAAGGATCGGCCTGTCCTTTCTTGTAGATGAGAGGGGTGGTTTCTGATCTGGCAGGGCTCTATTGCAAATGGAGGCTTACATGAAAGCTGAAATGTGATTGTTATCGCAGCATGTAACCAAGATTCAGTGTAGCTTTAACTGGTAAATTGTCTTATTCATGAAAAAATGTGCAACATAGCTTGGTGTTATTTATTGAGTTGAGTTGATTTCATTTGTTTTCTATTTGTTTACTGGACTAGAGCACTGATCACAATTGATAGCTTGCAAGCTCAGTCCATGTTACATGAATAGTAATAGAAAACTACATCATCACCATGGAGTCGATAGAAAATACTTGATTATACAGGGAACTATACAAATATATAGAGGTAAACGTGCAAATCCTGTTGCATAAATTAATATTACAAGTTGATTAAACATTACAGGATCTATGTGGCAGTAACGAAGCGAGGATATTATGCAACGCAGCTTGAATAAGCATCTATATGGAGACACATTTGAGTATTTTATTTTATTATGCCAGCATGGGCGGCCATGGTGGTGCAGCGGTTAGCGTTGGTGCGTCACAGTAAGAGGTTCTCTGGTTCGATTCTCAGCTGGGGTGCCTTCTGTGCAGAGTCTGCATGTCCTCCCTGTGGTCTCGTGGGTTTCCTCTGGGTGCTCCGGTTTTCTCCCACATCCCAAAGACATGCAGTAGGTGGATTGGACACTCTAAATTGGCCCTAGGTGTGAATGTGTGTGTGTGTACCTTTTGTTGAAGGTTGGGCGCTGGGCTGGCAACTCGGCACTGTAAAACTCCACTGCCAATCATGAGTGGACAGATGATCCGCTGTGTTGACCCCTAACCGGGAAAAGCCAAAAGAAGAAGAAGAATTTTATTATGCCAGCATATATCACTATGTATTAAAAAAATTACAGTCTTGCTAGAGTAGGTAAACTTTAGTGAGGAGTGAGAGAGGAGTATTTTAACAATCTTAGCTCAAGCTCCAGGTGATGTAACTGTGTGATTATCCTGACTTCAGCTGTACTGTGCCTCCACTATTCCCATCTCTAGCTCTTTTCCAGCTGTGGTGTCATAGCATGGACTTGGCTGTATGCTTTAAAGCCAGAGCACAGTCATCCCCATTTTGAAGGTGAAGATGGTTAAGGATATGTTGGTCAACAGAGAAAGCATTTTTCTTTCGAAATAATTAATTCATGAACTGTTTAACACAACTGGTGACCTTTACACCTTCCATAAAAGACATTACAGGGAGTTGGCAGACACATTTGGACAACAGCAGCAGAAATACCTTATTTGTCTAAATTTTAAAAACAACACTTTGTGTATAAGTATGTTTTTGCTTCATAGACAAGCACATGATGACTGTGGCCTATTATATTGATAAACTTCATATGTATGTATGTATGCATGAATGGATGCTTGAGGCAAAGCCTTGAGGAGAAGGATCTCAGTTTCATTCCACTATTATGCAACTTGCTTCTGGTAACCCTGTGAAAGGACTTGTTTGTAGTGTTTCTGAAATGGTTGTTTCCATAGTTGCAGGTCCCAGGGGTGACCTTAAAGTGGGGAGAACCTTATCTGATCTCTTGTCAGAGGATTACCTTTATTGGAGTGGAGTTGAACACTTTCCTATCCATGGAGAGCACCATGTAGGTCTTACATTTGAGAGCCTTGGTGAAGAACAGTGGAGTTAAATCTCAGATACATTTGAAAATGCAGGTAAGATATGGACTGTGAAGTGTAAATGGTTGTGGAATCACCATGTGATTTTGAATCTTCGCCTTTTGTCATACCCATGTCATTGAACCCCAGACTGGTAGGTAATCCTTACCAGTCTCCAGGTGAACTTTTTTTTTTCCTGCAGCCAAACCCTGTTACAGATTATGATGAGACATCTTTGCTGGCGAGATGGGTAGCTCACCTCGGCTCTTCACAGTTCTAAGGACATTGTATACTTTAGAAGGACTCCCCTCAATTAGCTGGAGCTATGAGTAGTCCTCCCAAGCTCTGAATACTTTGGAAGGGAAAACTGCATCTGATGTCCTACATCAGTCTAAGAAGTCTGCCATGTAGTACATAAAAAACAAGTCTGCATATGATTATATCCCTTTTAACAGAAAGCAAATGTAGCTTTGGAAGTGGGCCATAGAATGAGATATCCTTATCTCACCTTTTCACATCCTGGGTGAAGTGAATCTGCTAGCTGACTCCAGGAACTCATTCTGCATCCCTCATCTGGAGTTATATCAAATCTTCCAAAAAATGGGGCATACTGGAGATAGATTTGTTTGCCATTTGGGAGAATGTAGTACTTTCTTTTTTATGCTCGTACAGCAGGGCAAGGAGGAGTTGTGGATGCCCATTCTATTCTATAATAATGAAAGTCTGCATTCTCACAGTTTGTATTCCGAAACTGATAACATTATTGAACAAAAGGGCTACCTGATGCTGCTTGGACATCACCTCATTATCTAATCACCTTAACTTGATTAGAATAGACTTGGTCTACAACGCTTTCCCTTCTTTTTAACTCCTGCCATTTGTATTTTATTTCACTGTCTACATAACTTTGTAATATCCATGTACTTAATATAATTTGCTAATATTTTACTTGCTGTATTAATGTTTACAAATGCTAAAATTTTCTTCATTGTTGTACGATTAGCATATTTAAATGTATGCACGATCAGTGGTGGTGATTTGTTAAAAGTTTTTAAATGCTCAAGGTTACGTCATCAGTTAAAAAGCATTTGTTGGATAGTTTTAGGGATTTCATTGTTCTGATGAAGTTCTTGTAGCAATTAAAGAATGAAAACGTTTAACAGTATATTTTAGTGCTGTGGTGGTTTGTTCATTCAAGGAGCAGTTATTTGGTTACTTACTTGGTTTTTGCAATGTTTTTCAGTGTATTGGGAATCTTCAAATTTTGTACCTGTCCTTACTGTGAACACCTGATTTTTTTTTTTTTTTTTTTACTGCTATAGTCCTGGGGCGTGGCTGAAACAGGAACATTTTTGATTGTTCCACTACCCTGGTTAATACACTTTAATAAATAAATAAAAAATACATAGATTCCAATTTCCACACATCATTGAAAAGTTCACAGAGGAAAGGCCAACACTAATCCTCATCACCCCCAACTGGTCAGGAAAGATGTGATTTTTTTTGGTTCATCTGTTAATAATATAGGAAGCTGTCATGACTCTCAGTAAATGAGTCTTCCAAAGTTAAAGTGGCAATTGTCTCTTTGATTTTTTGCTGTTGCCAACCATATCAACCTGCCGGACTTTCTGGCTGTGATGTCGGAAGTGACCAAAACTGCCAATAAGCCTTTCAACCAACCGATTTACTCTACTAGCGCAAGAGGTTTTCCTTTGGACAGAGCAGTGTCACTATCAATCCAGTCAGCTTACGTACAAGCTTGACGTAGCTCAGGCACCTGTATAATTTGTGCATCATTTATTTTCTGTTCATGTCAGATGTGTGTGCTATTTCTAACCCCTTATGATTATGTAGTAGGATTGTGATCCACCACTGGCTTGTCAAGCAGGTCCTGAAAGGAGTGCTGTATATCCACTCATTTTGAAGACTCCTGTCTCTCTGTCAGAGTTGAAATTCATGATTGCTAGGCTTATCTTAGCTTGTTTAAACTCTGTAAGTTGATTTAAAGTTTGTACCTTGGAAACTGCTTTAACCCGCGGTAGTGGTGCTGCGGTAGCATTGTCGCCTCACAGCAAGACGTTGTCGCGTTTGATTTTCAGCTAGAGTGTCTTCTGTGTGGAGGCATGTGTGAATGGGCATGCCTTCGTTGAAGGTTGTGCATCAGGGCTGGTAACTCGGAACGTAAAAATCCACTACCAAACATTATCGGACCGGAGTTCCGCTGTGGCAAACCCTAACCGGGATAAGCCGAAAGACACAACAATAACCTTGGAAACTGCTTTCTTAGATGCAATTAGAGAGAGAAAGACGAAGACAGACAGAGAGAGGGAAAGTGAGAGAGACTGAGTGATTTACTTTCCCATCCTAGGTAAACATCAGCAGTTTGTGTTTTACCTGAAGTGTGCGCCTAAGCGTACAAAGCACAAACAGATGTTAGTTTCCTTTACTTCAAGTTGGGGATGTCTGACAACAAGCAAACTCTTCCAAGCAGTTTGTCAGGTGCATTGTTTTCCGAAATCATGTGGCACACCACCAACCTTAAAATGCCAAAGGTCAGTCCAGTAGAGATGTGGTTGCTTCCAGCATTTGCTTCAGGAATCTCCAGTACAGATATTTGTGCTGCTGTCACTTGATCCTTGGTTTGTACCTTCAGCAAGCCTTACTGTCTCAGTCGTATCTCTAATAATAAGCTCTCCTTTGGGACATCTGTTCTTCAGGTATCAAACCACCTGATGTTTATCATTTTTGTTGTCCTCAAACTCTTTCCACCTTGATGGACATGCTGCTTGGAGATTGAACGTATGCATTTCCTTGGCTTCAAGAAGTGTCCCTGGGGTTATTAGATATAACAGATTCTTACCGTATCAAGTTATGTACAGGGGCACCTTTAATTTGGGTCCTTAGCATGCTCCCTCCATTTCCCTTTGCTTTGACTGCTTCTCCATTTAGCCTTGGCTGTTGGATTTCCTGTACCACTAGGAAATTATATATTTGTGCATTTCTTGTTATAAGTGTAAGCAGCGCAGTCCGTCTGTAAACCAGAAAAATATGACAAATGCCATGGCCTTTGTTTGGAGGGCACACTGCAATGATTTCAAGGTTTGGGGTTCATTTTGTAGGGAAATCAGCACATCAGCTGTCTATTCTTCATGGTGTCATAGCATTTAAGTCAACCCTGAGAGCAGGAGTTTTACAAATAGTTATTAACAACACTACATTTCTGTGGTTCATTAACAGGGGGGGGGCACACTGTAATCCTCTTTGCAGACGTAGTGTGACAAAGGCACTAAAGAACTGATTTTATCTTATCAGGCCATTCCCATTACAACAGAAGTAAACACTTAAGACATTGTAAGCAGAAAAACTGGTGTGTCCCACATATGAAATAACAGTGAAATATGTAAGCAGAGAAACTGGTGTGTCCCACATATGAAATAACAGTGAAATATTTTCATGACCACCTGCATTCATGGTCTTTCAAAAGTTGACATTTGCCTTTCATTTCAGTTATAGCTTTAGTCATTTTCCTTCCAAAAACTCTCAAAAAGTAGCCTTGGAAATAGATGGCTTTTTCTTCCTGTTATTTGGGATCTGGGTTGTCTTTATACTTCTCCTTCATCTCCCCTGATTCAGAGGTTGCTGCAAAGATAAGAACACGAAAGTCTAATAGTACTGTTTAGCATAACACTGGCTTGACCTCTCACTATTTTGCACAGAAATCTATCTCACTGAAGGAGCAGAGTGTTGCATTTCCACATAAACTTTGTCAGATTAACAGCATGGGGGGACCTTTGGCTGATACTCTCTTTTTTTTTCTCTCCAGATGTTCTAGCTGTTTTTAAACAGAATGAGACCTGTCACCATGAATCAAGTTTTATCTAAATGGCACTAGTTTCCTTGCAGGTGTTATGTCATAGTGTTCTTTCTTGTTCTGTTCAGTAGCTCTAAAGTATATTGCTGCTATGTTTAACAGAGGACTGGATTAGCCTTCAGTGGAGTTCCACTTATCTTCTTTCTCTGTTTGTTTGCTTTTATGTCCTGCTTTATCTTTTGCTAGTTTGGTGAGCAAGTTCACAAAAGCTGTCTTTCACCTAAAACTATCAAGTCATTCTTTCAGTACTTCCTGAGATTGCAACTTTTTTATTTTGTGACTGAGAAGTTGATTTTGACTCCTTTAAAACTTGTTTACAAAGAAAACCTCAGGTACCTGTTGAGGCATGTGTGTACTTTGGTAGCAGTCATCTCATCTAGAAGGCTCTCAAAGTTGCAGGCCTCAGTCTGTGAAAAGAAAAATGCACTATTTTGAATATGTTGTTGGAAATTAGTTACCTGGTCATCAGCCTTCATTGGGACTAATGGTCCTTCATTATCCTCAGCCTGCATGAAGCATTACCCCTATTATCCCATGAGGGTGGTCTTTTCACTCCAGAGTGGAGCTGATGTAGGAGGGTCTTCAGTTCTCTTCCTTGCAATGTGGGGTGACAGCCAGGGCAGATTTTGGATGTTTGCATGCTGTATTCTCTGCTTCTGTACTGCAATAAGAACACATGTAGTGGATGCTTCCGAATACCTGTCCCTGCTGCAGTACATGCATACACTATTTGATATGTTGAGGCATCACACCTGTCAGCATTTGCATTAATTTGAACAGATTGTGTTCATGCACTTAAACCTTCCTGCGTGATTTAGCTGACACCGGTCACTCCAAGTGTCTTCTATTACTTGGGCTCACTACTGAAATTCAGGTTGTTTGGACTGCATTCAGGGCTTCATCCCTCTGTGCCACAGGGCAGTCTACATTATACATTTTTTTCATAAGGACAGTCTCACTCTGAGAACAAATTACAATTTTATGTATGATAGTTTCTGAGATCTGACTGTGCAGTTACTGTTCTCCTTCCCAAAACTGTGCTTGAGGAAGAGCACTGTATAGTACTGATGGCCACATGTGTTTTAAGTAATACAGTAAGTATCAAAAATCTATTTGGCAGTTTGACCAGCTGCTTGTATCCTTTGTGAAGGAAAAAGATGAGTGTGGTACAAAGAAGACCATTTCCAAATGTTTTTCTAACTGTAATGTGTTCTGCTGTAAGAAATACAAGAAGTATTTCACCCAGGCATAATTTGCAAATTGGTTAGTTGTGATCGGTGGACTACCCTTGTAAACAAATTTAAAATAAAATAGTGTTTCACATGGTTTAGAGTTTATTCTATCATTTCAGCATCCATGCTATGGCATTTTATTTAATGTTTCTGCTCAGAATGTATACAAGATTGAACCAGTCTTCCTCTGGTCACAGTTTTTATTAAACATTACAAAACAGGCATCCGCTCTAGTATTAGAGCAGATTTGTCATTCCTTTCAATGCAAGGTATGTTCCCTACATCTATTACATCATTCATGGAGTTTTGTTTGTGTCTTTCGGCTTTTCCCGGTTAGGGGTCGCCACAGCGGAACTCCAGTCCATTAATGATTGGTAGTTGATTTTTACGTGCCGAGTTACCAGCCCTGATGCACAACCTTCAACGAAGGTACGCCCATTCACGCATGTCTCCATGCAGAAGACGCTCTAGCTGAGAATCGGTCTTACTGTGAGGCGACAACGCTACCGCAACACCACCACCGCGGGTACATCATTCATGGAGTAATAATTCTTATAATGCATTGTGTACATTTGCAAGACTATACTGTCTGTAACAGTAGCTGTTAGAAAATAGGAGTATTGCTGCAGGAAAGTTTTCCACATAACTTTTTTATGGATCCGCATTCCTTATGGATATTTCTGTGTATAGTTAGTCTTGTCATGCTAAATGCTCTTTTTTTTTTTGCTGCACATTGTATTCACTTAATATGTTTTACTTTATTCTAGAAATATATATTGTATTAGTCATGCAAGATTTGTACTTATTGCACTCTTTTTACAGATGTAGTGCATGGATCGTCCAGATTATATTCTGAAATCTGTGAAAATACATGCTTTAAGCATCTTTCTGACATCAGAAGGGTGCTTAACAAACTTTTGTAAAGCACCTCTAACCACAGTTAAGCCTTAGTCTCATGCTAGAGCTTAGACAGCTTTCAAATGTGTAGTAACAAAAAGCATTTTACATATTTAAAAGCCATAAAACACTTCTTGGCGCCAAGCAGACAGCAGCTGTACAAAAAGATAGAGAATGAGAGATTTAGCTTCCAGTCAGTATCTCTGTGGTAGCACATAGTGTCCCATGGAATTTCAAAGCTGAGAAACATGCATACCTCTCAAGTGTACATTGTTCATTCTGAATCTTAAAAATTCCACATTCCTCTCTTTTCACACTGAAATGGTTTGTCACACATTCAGTGTTAAGAACTTTTTAACTGATATCTGTGGTAAGAAATACTAAATTATATTAGTTCATAAAAAAAAAAATATTAAGTATAAAGTAATGCATCTTAAACCATCCTGTCAGCTTCTTATTTGAAGTTGTTAAACTGTTAGTAACTGTTCCACATTTTGCCAATTTGTTCAACATTATGAGAGAGAGTTCTCCACCTTTTGGTTATGGAATGTCGATGGACGAGATCTGTGTTCTGACACTTTCTTCCTCTTCTTCTTTTTATCTGCATGTAGTAGTACATCAAAGCAGATGAAGCTCCATGTACTACAACGAATTATTATCGAGTTTCCAATCATAAGTAATTCAACTTTCCTTTGACTTATACTGTGTGGATGTCAAAAAATTCACCTTTCAAACTTCACTTTGCTGTTAAAGCAGATTTCCTGACATCCATGTCTTGAGCACATTGCAAGTCAGTTATGATTTAAAATATATTTAAAGCTGTAGTATGTTTGTATAGATTTTTTTTTTGTTATACTTGTATTAATTAAAAAAATTCACTCTTGGGATATTTATATTCCTGCTCCGGAGCATTTGTTGGTACATGACTTTCCCCTTTCTGGGGTTTCAGAAAACAACTGAGTAAGGCTACATTGCATATACCCACAGGGATGGCTGTGTGCTGAAAGAGGTTAGGCCAGGGACTGACAGCCACATCCACCTTCTCATCCACTTTATTATTCCTGCACGGAAAACGTTGCATTTAAACCATCCAGTTTTATACTGAGTACATTCATTCAAATAAAGTTTCCTTCCTGCAATACTGAACAATATGTTCTGTCAAACTTCTGTTTATCACAGTTATATATTGACTAGTAGAGTACTAAAGTAATATACCCTGTTGTTTTGTGCAAAAGAAGGATGAGGCTGATGCATTTATTTACAAATACAATGTCTAGTTATCTGTTAGTGCTTGTTCTATTCTAATGTCAAGTTTTCAAATTCCACACTCATTAATTCTAAACAAGTTTACTTCATCAGATTCTATTTCCATGTTATGTGTAACACTGTCTGATATCCTTTGTTGAAGGTTTGCAGTTACTCATGCCTATGATGTTGATGTAAAGAGTAAAAGCCCCAGCTACAGCCTAGGGAGACCCCAGTCCAATTAGTATCTCAGTCACTTGACAGTGCAGGCAAGGGAAGACAGACATGCCAGCTCCTTGTGTAGGAAAATGATCCTGCTGAGAAGAGTAGATCTCTCATCAAGCACTGGTGGAAGCTGGGGCTGGCAGAGATCACAGCACTGGGAGAGGAAGGATGTGTGGGTGTCCTAGGGCCAAGTATGAGTAAATCCTTACAGGGATCATCTCATTGCCTAACCAGACTTACAAAGGTAATGTCAGCATGTGGGAGGGGAGTTGGGCCATGTAAAAAAGCCTGGTATGCACCTGGGTGATACTCCAGGTACCCACTTCCAAGACACCTCTCTTCCATTCTCCTTCTTAACCTGATGCCAGTCCAATCCAAGAAACAGAACTTGAGCAAAGTCCCTTAACACTCCCCTTCCCTCCTTACCGGCAGCACCAAAACAGATGGTAGTACCAGGGTTGAAGGCTAGTGCAGTTAAAGGGATGGTGGACAGCCAATGGTCAGAAGTGCCACTGGGACCAAAAAAAAAAGAGAGAAATTCATGCCTGTATTTCGTCTTGGGAGAGGACTGGTGGATCAGGGGGTGATAAAATCATCACCCCAGCATTGCCACTGCTCCCTGATGATTCCCTAACTTAATTTTTCCTATCATTTCCTAATTAAAAATGAGAAAAGGACAGCAGATGTCTTCCCTGAATCATCTAATCATCTGCTCCGTCTTCACCAAGATATTTTGCAAAGTAATTCAACTTTCCTTTGCAGCTGACTTATTTGAAACACGTGACTTACTGCGCTCAGCTCTGCCTTTGGCTTTCTTCATACCTAACACTAGGCTATATGCGGAGGCTGTGGATTTTCATAACTATGCGTATGTGTTCATGTATTAATATATGCTTTGTGGCATATAAACAAAGGTCAGTGCAGTTATTTTATGAATGTTTAGCACTTGTTGCTATTCAAGTGACATTTCAGCCATTCATTATTCTTCCAGGAACTGTAGGTAGGAGGGGGCGGAATACTGTATGCAAAGTTAAAATATTCACATTGTTTTTAATTTCTGTTTTTATATATCAGAGTGCACAGATATAGGGCATGACTCACAGCTAGTGAAGATCAGTGCATCACAAAATTTGGAAATATAGTGCAGCTTCTACTGTGAACTACAGTAAAGCAGCCTGTGATGAGTGCACATGAAATCATAGCTCATTTCGTCTTTGTTCAAGAATCAGAAACAAAGCCAAAAATAAAGTGGAAACAAAGGCTCTGAATAAATATTTTTAAATACTAGTCTAATCCACTTCAAAAAATAATAGAACAGGTTTTGCATCAGTAGTCATTTTCTGAACAATATGAAATATGAAACTTTGTCTGGCATTATTGACTAACTGTAATCCTCAGTGATTTACCCCCCCCCCCCAAAAAAAAAAAAATCAACAGTTTTATGAGGGAGAGGGAAAAAAAGTGAAGCAAAACCAGGGACAGGTGAAAGGTATGTGTGTCCCCCAACAATGTTAACATATTACAAGAAAGGCTAACACAAAAAAATGATTGGTGTCAAAGCCATGGTCTAAAACTAAATGGAGAAAAATGCATTATAATTTCCTTTGGCAAAACGGAATTCCCATCAAATTACAGTATTGACAGCACTGCCCTGAGTTCCCACCTAGTAGTGTGATACTTGGTAACACAGGTTGATAGCAATCTGAACTTTGATCACCAAGTTTCAACAGTGGTAAGGAAAGCCTTTTACATAATGCACATCATAAGTAAGGGCATAGCATCCAGGTCAAAGGATGTTATAACTCACTGTACTCAACTCTCATCAGACCACTAATAGAGTGTAATGCTCCCTTTACATGTACCTCACCAGACACCTGCAGGAGCTGGAGAGACCACAGAGGTTTCTCACTAAGAAAATACAGGGACTCCAAACCATCACTTACATGGACAGGCTGAAAGCCCTGTGACTTTACTCTGTATCTTATAGGCTGCTGAGACATGACTTGTGCCTGGCCTATATAGCAATCTCCAACCCTGCCCTAATGGAAATGCTGCACATCCACAAGTCAAATGACTCAAAATCACTTTCTCTAGGGATCTCAACTTAGTTTGTGATATTAACAGATCATGCTGGAGAGACAGATATGCCACCCAGAGACTGATGCTTCTCTGGAATAGCCTCCCTAGTCATGTAAAACAGAGCTCCTCACTGACCCTATTCAGTTGCAAGCTAGATAATTGGATGGGATTCGCCCCTGAGGTGGCACCAATGTCCCTCATGGACAGGGGTAACCAGTGTTGATCACAGACCCGCTCTGTTCATAAATTCGTTCTGCAAACTACCCAAAAAAGAACAAATGGGAATTCTTGGGATTAACATGGCTAGGCTTGTAAAGGCTCTAGGGCCGCTAGCCTAGTAACCTCCTGTGAACCTATGAACCTGTATACTTAACAGTTATTGAGAAACACATTGCCTGAGCAAAAGGATAATTTGCTCTTGCTCAATGTCTTGAAAATGAGATTGTTTGAGTTGCTGTTTGTTTACATATCATTGCGTCCCCAGGCAAAAAATGTGAATGGAGATTTTTTTTACAAGTTTCCCAAAACAGCAGTGTTGCCCTCATATGTGGCACAGCTTTTTACATCCTCGGTAAATGCAAAACAACTTTATATGGCTGCCTGGAACTTGGTATGAGAAGGATGTGCCTTAAAGGAAAATTCTACTGTAGAACTAAAAAAATCTACTTTTTTCACTCTATCTTTGTTTCCTGACCTATTTTAACACCTCAAAATCACTCTAAGTGCTTTATTTGTAATTTTAGCCCATTTTCCACAACATGGCTACCAATTGGGCTTGATGTATCAACGTGATCTTGTTCTCTCTCAACCCTTTCTGTTTTCCATAATGCATTGTATGACTCATGCCAGACATAAGGAAGTAACTGTGAATTCCCATGCCATTGACATATAATGGGATTTGTGTGAGTCACTGTTATCTTCTTTACCTTCTGTAAAAGGACTGCTTCTTTTCTGTCCCTAATCACCATCATTTCTGTTTGGCGCAGACCTTGTTTTACACTATACTTAGAAGTTATCCAGCCACAGCCAGAAATGTAGCTAAACTGCAGGCCATTGTTCAGGATTTTCTTCTGTAGTTCAAAAGGAAATGACAGTACCGTCCCCTCACACTACTGCAGAGGTGTTAAAACTGTCACTGCACTGAGAGACCTTTGCAGAATCAATTCCTCTTGGAGTACAAAAAGTGTATACATAGTCAACTTCTCAACCACCTCATAGACAACAACCTCCTCGCCCCAACACAACATGGTTTTTCACCCATTCCATAGCACCACTGCTGCCCTCCTCTCCTTTACAGACATTGTGAACAACTCTTTAGATGCATGTCTAATAACTTATCCAAGGCATTCGACACAGTGTCACATACCAAACTACTTCAACAACTGTCAGAACTAGGCTGCTCCATACATACTCTGTCCTGGTTTGATAGCTATTTAAACAACAGACAACAATTAGTGAAATGGCACAGCAAACAATCTACCTATCTGCTAAATAAAATAGGAGTACCTCAAGGGTCCATCCTTGGACCCCGGCTCTTTAAAATTTTCATAAACAGTTTACATCTAGTGTTCCCTCAAACCACACTCAACCAATATGCTGACAACTCCACAATCATATCCTCCTCCAAAAATTTTCAAGACCTCCTAAAAATAACCCAAAAAGTATTGAAATCCATAGAAACTTGGCTTAATGACTCTCAGTTACTTCTAAATGCCAAAAAAAACTAAACTACTTATTTTCTCCACCAAACCAACCCCGCAAGACTTTAAAATTTACACCCAAGATAAAACTGAAATTCAGGTTGTTCATTCTGTAAACCTACTTGGTATAACAACAGACAATAAGCTCTCCTATGAACAACACATTCTTAACATTATAAAAAGAGCTCATTTTAAACTTGGTAAACTCTACAAGCATCAAAAGTACATGGCTGGACCCACAAAACTCAAGCTGGCCAAGTTTTTAATTCTTCCCTCCCTCTTTTACGGTACCTCAATTTTCACAAACCTTCACTCCTCCCTTTTTAATAAACTACAGTGCTGCTACCACAAAATTGCAAAATTTGACTCCAGTTTGCAACACAGTACCCATTATTGCCAAGCTATCAAAATGCTTAATTGGTATGCATTCTCCCAATACCTCATTTACACCCAACTAATTTTAGCTCACAAGCCAGTATATAACCTAGACAAATGCCCTGCTCTACTGTCAACCTTTCAACCCTATACCCCCTGTAGAAATGTACGGTCCACAAATAAACATCTTCTGATCTCAAAACCAACCAAAAGAGCAGGACAAAGGCTAAACTCCTGTTCCATAGCTAAATTTTGGAATGCTCTACAAGCATCTATTACTTTGTTATATTCATTTTATGCTTTTAAATCCTCACTAAAAAGCTACTATCTTAAAAAAAAAATCAACAGTTTTATGAGGGAGAGGGAAAAAAAGTGAAGCAAAACCAGGGACAGGTGAAAGGTATGTGTGAATGTATGTATTGCCATCATTTGATCATAGGTCCATAGGTTCATAGATAGGTACTAGGCTATCGGCCCTGGGGCCTATACAAGCCCAGCCAAAAAGGTACCCTGGCTTTTGCCACCCAAGAAAATTATTTTCTTATGCTACTGTCGAGCAGAGCCACGGAGGTGATCCCCGGGGTGAATTTTCTATTTCCCATCCAGTCATCAAGATTTTTCTTGAAGAGTGCTAATGAGGAGCTTTGTTTGATATAGATAGGTAGTTTATTCCAGAGTATGGGAAGTCTCTGGGACAGGAATCTATCCCTGTGGCATGTTCTGTTTATTGTAGTGACAAGGTTTAGGTGCCTAGATTGTGTAGCTTGGAGGGATTGGGATTTCTTTAAGTGGAGCATGTCCAACAGCTCTGGGTTTGACATAGCTTTGTATGTTAGGCAGAGATCACCTCTAAGTAGGTGATATGCGACGGAGTAAAGCTGGAGTTTTTTGAGACGGTCTGCGTAGGGCATCTGTTTTAGGCCAGTAATCCTCTTTGTGAGGTATTTCTGCGGCCTTTCCAGTTGTTGTAGATGTCTTGTGAGGTGCATACCAAAAGGGGCGTTGGACTCTATAATGGGTCTAATGAGTGATGAGCAGAGGGGAACAATGACCTCTTTTCTGGATGAGAAACCTTTTGTGATGAGGTGTGCCATGTAGAAGGATTTCCTGACTGATTATCAAAGGAGAGACTACTGTCCACCTGTGTCCCAAGGTCTCTTATCACACTTTCGGTGTTAAGTATACTACCGCCTATGTTGTAGTTCATGGGTACAGAGTTTTTACCAAAGGGGATGACAATGCACATATAAGTTTTTGTTATATTTAAAACTCATATTTTAACTTAGTAAGTAGTTCCTTGATTTCTGAGTACAAATAACTTGGCTAAGAGTACTGTGAAATCAATTGTAAGGGCATTTGAGCAGGCTACAATTAAATGGTGTACACACACTCAAATTAGCAATAAAAACATTACTAGTTATTCCACCACAAATTGTAACAGCTTTTGTTATCCCTTGGATATATTGACCTTGATATTGCTGAGTATCATCAGTAGATGCCTTCCAGTGCCTGGCCATAGTCCAGCTGTTAGACAGGACACAGCTACATGACAACAGTCTGGGAATTTTATGCAGCTTTACAAGTTGCCTACCATGGAAATAATGGGGCACCTTGCTGCTTGTTCAAAGCACACGAACTGCAGACATACAAGAATGGCAAGAAGTATCTTCTGATAGGCAATGCAGTTGTCCCAATGTGTATGTTCTAAAAATTGGACTGAAACAGGTACTTGTAGAGTGCGTATTTTTATTCACTCTTCTCTTAACATTTTTTAAATAAATATGAGTTATCCTTTTGAAGCTGATGTACATATAATGTTATTATACCCAACATGTGAGAATCTCTAGGGAAGTTTTTTTTCCTTTTAATGGAGCTGGTGGAAAGCAGGTAACAAGGTTTCATGTTTGTGATACTGGAGATTGTCATTAACCATATGATGTCATTATATCTAAAACTGCTTCGTGTTGTGACTGCATAGGGCTAAATTGATCCTGGTTTTGCACTGGGTACAGTGCCTAATCTCTGAAAATGCTAAGACACTCCTGAAGGCAAGTTGATCTTAGTATGAAGCATTCTAAATTTTATGCAAAAGAATCTGTTCATCAACTCTTATTTAAACCACTTGCCCTTGTCCTGGTCACAGTGATAGCAAGCTAAGAATGACAGACTAGCTTTCCGTTTCAAAAGCAAAAAACTGCATTGGGATCTTCAGGCATTCTGTGCCAAGCTGAGACATCTAATCTATTCTGGCTCTGCCCAGTTGACTGTTCCCAGCAGCCTGTGTGTGGTAAACCTCCAAACATTCTCACTTGGTGCATATCACTTACATGGCTCACCTTATCAAATGGTACTTTATTTGACAATTTCATGCACGCCATGGAATAAGATACTAACAGAAGCTACATTTCAGTGCTATGGGGTTTACACCTGTAGTTTGGAAGAGGCTTCAGGTTTATATTGAAATGACTAAAGCTTTTGGAAGACTAATCAGCTGTTTGTTTCTTTTGCCTTAACAGATTATAGTCTTTTAGTGACATAAATTTCTGCCATAATAGTAAAGTAACCTTTAAGTATCGATTAAAAATGAATTATTTAAAGAACTGTCGCGTACTATTTTTATAGCAGAATTGTTTCAGTCTTCCTTTCATTATCAAGACAGTCCTATTCTACTTGACATTCTGATTTATGAAATGCTATTCCCTGGATGCTTAGATATGTAAATCTTTACCGAACAAGTCTGTTGTAGCCTGTTTTAACATAACTTCTTCCTTTAATCACTGTGTGCTTTCTTCATAACTCCCCAAACCTTCATTTCATCATGAGAATTCCTTTTCTAGAAAAGTGCCTGTGGTACGAACCTCACAAGAGATAATTTTGTGAAGCCTGTCTCATACCTTGTAATCAAGCTTATGATACCTGTATTCGCGTTCTGTGTCATTGTTTCAGTAAAGTCACCCAGAAATCATTACTACAGAGGATATCTGATAGAGGAGAAAGATCTCCTCCAGGTATTCAAGGAAATCCAGAGTCTTTATCATCACCTATTATTCCTAGCAGAATTTCTTGTCATTACAGAAATATAGCTTTAAGAAACGTTATAAAAAAAATTGTAACTGCAAATGGTCTACCCACATTTTTATTTCAGTAGTGATTTTGTGCTTTGTCTTATATTTCCAACACATTTGTCAGTACTTTTGCTGTTAAGACTATTTTAACTTTCTGCAGTGGTCTTGAAGACTTCGTCCATCTCACATCGGTCTGTTAATGAAGTTTTCTGAATCAGTAACTGAATATGGGAGCTGCATAGAGTTTACACAACTACCTCCTTATGAAAATGGAGCTCACAAAACATTGCAGGCCACAACTAAATGTTGTTTCAGATCCACAGTTAAAAATAAATTTAACTTGTAGTCAGCAAAGGAGTCTTAATTACTACCCATCAACTACAGTACCCAGTGAACAAATAGAACAATAACTATTTTTGGTTGGGAATAACCCCCGCACCTTGTGAGCTTGTGACTATGCATACATATCCGCACAGTACTAGTCAGTAAAAAGGGAATCAACAAGTTACAATTGACGACACAGAAGTGGATGTTTTATTATTCAGCTATTAGCAAAGTCCCCTTCAGTTGCATTTCTTTAACTTACAGTATGATGTTGAGTATGGAGGTTAGGCAGGCAAGCAGTCATTTGTGCTACTGACTGAAGGATATACGTTTCAACAGTTGAAGCCTGTAATTTTAACATATTCCTGGTTGTGTTTCACTTTTGTTGATACACATTGACAACATTCTATTTGAAAGTGTGCATTTTAATAGTGGTATATTGTTGACTATACAGTTGAAATATTATGAGTTTGTTGCAGCTTTCCTGTCTCATTTAAAATCTAAGCATGGCCAGTTCTGTATGGCTGAGTCTTTCCTAGCAGCGCTAATTTAAAAAATAAATGAAGCTGTCACATATGAAAGACTTAGAGTCCCTGACCTCTAAAACAAGACATTGCCCTGCTAACAGTCCCTGACCTCTAAAACAAGACATGCCCCTGCTAACATTTTTAGACCAGTAGACTACTGGTGACAACCAGATTGCTTATGACTGTATGGTCAAGGAATTTACAGATGTGGTGGCATTGGTGGTTAAATGACAGTCAAAACTATTTTTTTTCCATTTCTGTTACATACAGCTGCAACATACCTCTCAGCTATCCAGATTTTCACAAAATGTTCAGATTTTTGCCTCACATTTTTGGTCTGCTCCTCATAAAATTTGTGGGTTTTGGGCAAATCATTGAGGATTGAAGTCACTAAATAATGACAAACATTTGAGTTTCAGATTTCATATCCTTAAGAAAATGCATGCTGACACATGTCTTGTTAGTGTTGTAACTTAAGTTTATAACAGGAATATTTTAAATCTATCCCTATTTTGGACCTTTGGGTCCCATTCTTTTAGGTTCTGTCTAGCTTTCTTGTATTAAGAGATTGAGAGGTATGAGCTGCATGTATACCTCTCAAGCTCTTAGAGCATGAAATCTGGACAAAGCCATAAATAATGGGGAGACAAAGACCACTTTTTAAAAATTGCTCTTACAAATGTAGAAAGTTGATAGAATAACAGGTTTTGCATTAGCATGAGTTTTCTGAAGGGTATGAAATTCAAATGTATGTCACTATTTTCTGACATCAACCCTCAGTGATTTGCCAGAAAACCACGTTTTTATGAGAAACAGATCAAAAATATGAGACAAAAATCTGGGCACTCTGCAAAAATCTGTACAGTTGAGAGGTATGGCTGCACTGGCAGCTGTCTCTATACTGGTTTTGGGAAAAAAATGCTACATAACTATATACTCCTCTGAGGGCTACTAACATGGATGTTTTATCACTCAGATTTGGTAGCTCTTGTCACTCAGGTCTGAGCAAGAAAATGTTGAACTCCAGCAAGAGTGCCTACAGGATGCATCTGGTAGGTGTGGAAGCTGTTACTTGTATACTTCTAGTGTACGTCATCACAGCAAATATGTACAGTGTGTTCATGAATTATACATAGGAATTAGTTAAAAAAATTAAAAAAAAATAGTGAAAGTATTTTTTTTTTTTTTTTGCAGAGGACAAGTCCCAGACCAACCTACTTATATATGCCCACTCTTAGGTTCTACTACCTCAGAGAAATGGAATGTCCCTTTAGGTTATTTCTGTTTTCAGAATTGTACATTTTATGATTGTGGATGATATTGAAATCTCTACTTCAAAACTAACATAAAGAACTGCATGTATCACAAGCTTTTAAGAATCCTTTTAGAGCTTCCTTGTGCCTGGCTTGGAGACTTGTGAATACAAGATTTGGATTGCTTCTAAAATCATCTGGCCTACAAAGCTGATAAAAGTATATTTTTTTGTAGTTGCTCTAACTGTTTCAGTGATATTTATCACTTATGTGCTGCATTTATTTATTTGGCTGAATTTATCACTGTTTTTCAAGCTGCACTTGTTAAAGAAACTGCATCTGTTTGTTACTACACTGCTCTTATTTTTTTTTTAATAATGTTCTCATATTTCCTAACCTCTGATACTGCAAAAGCTGTTCTGAGTGAGTCTACCAAAATATTTTGTTTTGCAAAGTTTTTGTGTATTGTGAACATTTCTCAAGCTTAATGAACTTATTTCCAAGGATTCCTGATATTGCAGGAATTCTTACTTCTGTTGTAAAGCATTTATTACTGCACTTGAGCTCAAAGCCAGCTTGTTTTACTTTAGAGGTGTTCTTTTGCACTCTTTTGGGAGCAGAGAGCTAAATTTAACCCATTCAAGGTGGGAACTACTGGTTGATAGCTTACTGTGTTTTTATCTGACTGGCCTGAGGGTTTAACATTATAAAAGTCTTTCATCCTGCTCGTATAAAAGGCTCACATTTGTGCGATGTGTAAACATAGTTCCCTGTCCTTGCATATAAGCAAACCTCTCCAGTTTAAAATCCTCTATAGGAAACACTCTTCATAGTCTCCCATTGTTCACAGCTGCTCAAAGAGCTGCCAGTTTGTGCAGAGGGTGGTGCCACTGCAGGTCATCTTATAGTATACTAATAAGCACTCTCACTATGGCCTTTAAGTAACTCTCCCTTACTCCTTCCCATCAAGAAATTGTGTTTCCTCACCATACATAGCATAGGTTAGATTCAGACCTGCTGAATCTAGACTGTTTGGTATCTTAAACCAGCCATCTTACATTAAGAGGGCCTCCCTGCACCCTTGTGGCAGAAATGTGTAGCTTAGGACCCATCTGAGTTGGGGATTGCTGGAGAAAGGCTCAGTTTGGGTCTTTCCTATTGGTAGTTGTGTTAAAACTGTTTAAATGTACCTGTATGTAAGCCTCGCATTTGTGCAGGTTTGCACTTATTTACCAGAGCTGCTCAACATTTGGCAACTTTACCCAGAGGTCTGTTGTGTATCTGCACTGAAATCCAACTCATCCACTGAAAAAAAGAACTGAAAAAATAAGTATATTTTAAGCCAGCACTGCACTTTGTTAACTGTATTTTATTGAATCACTGCTTCATTTCTGCTGTTTGTTACTAAGTCCAGCTAGCCCACTTCCTTCCCAAATACCACATTCAGAAAAATCCTGCTTCAATGGACGGGCAATTTCCCATTCTTTCCTCCTACCAGATTAATTGATATGTGCATCTTGAGGCAATGTAGCAATTGCTTCATCTATACTGACACCCAGTTACTCCTAAAGCAAACTAACACCATATGTGAGAGATGCGAATACACTGTGGAACTGGAGTCAGTTCTCTTACGTAGAAACAAACTAGAAATCAAACAGGTTGCCAGTACACACGCTTTACCTGTCATTCAAGCCTCACTTCTCACACAAAATAAGGTCACAACACATAAACCCACATAAGTGGATGTGCTTACTAAAAGCCTACCAAAAGAACAGAGACCTCTCAAATACACACCACCCACACACACCACTAAGCAAAAAGAAACCACTACACATATCAACACATACATCTGTGTCTCAACAAATAAGCCCCTAAGGCAAAACACATCAAATGTTTTGGTCATAGGCAACTCCATAGTGAGACTTACAGATATCCCCCAAACCAGACTGGACAAGGAGAAGGTCATGATCAGCTGCCTATCAGGTGCTAGGATCTGACAGATCATGCATGCATTCAAGTCGCTCAACAACAAGTACTGTTATGACTCTGTCATAGTCCTTTTGGAGTAAATGACTTGAGACGTACCTCTCTGGACTTATTTGAAGAGAGACATGATGGAACTCTCTGATTATGTGTCCCAGACAGGTATGTCCCTAGCCCTAAGCAGTATCCTACCATCACCCAGGATGATGTCACAATATAAACAAAAAATTATTGAAGTGATTTCAACAATTGGCTCAGCTCCTGGTGTCAAGTCCAAGGGGATCCAGTATCTGTTAGCCTGAGAGGTTATGGTAAACAGACCTCGCTGCTTTGCTAAAGATCGTCTGCACCTTTTCGCCCTAGGCTTTCATATACTGGCAAAGACCCTTGCCTCCCCCATAATGCCTTTATTAGGCAATGTAAAAACAATAAATTTTCCAAAGTAACAATATCTAATTGAGACAAATGCCGGGTCGTGCTGTTTAATGCTAGGAGTTTAAACATGAAACTGAATTCACTGGAGGATGATGACATCTGTGCAGTTACCAAGACATGGTTCAAGGCCACTGAGAGCACACTGGCTGTGCAAGGCTACAATGCCTTCCACACGTTCACACCTGAAATGAGCTTGAAGGAACCAAAGGTGGAAGTGTATCCATCTTCATTAAAAACAAATACACTTTCAGACTGGTCAAACAGCATGACTCTCTTGAACTACTCCATGTCCAATTAACTATTGGAAAAGTACCATACCACATCACTGCTAGGTATACATCCCCTACCATGAACCAGGATAAGCACACCACCTACCTTGATTTACTAGAATGCCTCACCATGCAGCCTAATGCCTTAGTCATGAGAGATTTCAACTATCCTTCCATAGACTAGGGACATACATGAGCAAAAACTTGCTTGCCCAGAGGTTCCTGGACTTTGTTTACAAAAGTGCTCTGGAACAGATAGTCTGCCCTCCCAACTAGGGGCTCTAATGTTCTGGACATAGTACTCACCAACATGGGGGGGGGGGTTACAGTATTTTCCCATGCGAGATGCTGTCCCTGGTTAGGTCAGACCACAAATCAGTCTCAGTTGAAATAACTACTGGAACAGACACCCTTACAGGAACCAAAATTAAAAAAAAAAACTTCACCAAATTAACTACAGCTTAGTAAGCAATGTTATAAAAAGCTTCATGGCATCCACAATCACAGACACCAGTGATCACAATGCAGATGTGTACGCAAATCCCCTGTACAAACACTTAAGCAACAGCATAAAGTCTGCTGTATCTGACTGGATCAAAACCAGGTCTTCCCTTAAAAACAAGCCACCGTGGTGAACTTCAAGTATAAATGGTTTCTATAACAAGAGTAAGAAACTGTTGTCCAACAGCAAGAGAAGTATCACTCTATAAAGAAAGAGTTCCCTCCTAAGCCTAAAGAGAAAAATCAGAAATCGTGTAAAGTCTTCTAAAGCAAATTGTGAAACTAAAATTGCATCCCTAGCCAAGGATAATCATAAGGCATTCTTTAACTACGTCCAAAGTGTAAAAAGGAATGCCCAGCTATGTGCCGAACTAGTTATAGATGGGATTACTCTTACTGCACTAGAAGATATTGCTAACCTGCTAGGTGACAGATTCAGTACAAACTTCACCCCCATCCCCACCTGCCATATCCAAAAGCATACCAGCCCTTTGCGTAATATCTCTAGAGAACAGGTCATCTTTGGGCCCGCCAAGGCCAAAATCATGGCCTGAATGGAACCAGATAATATTCCAGGTTGTTTACCAATCAAAACAAGACCTAGTGGAACCACTTGAGATTCTCTTTAATCATAGCTTGAGAACTGGCTATGTTCCTGCAGAATGGAGAACAGCAAAAGTAATCCTCCTGCACAAAGTGGGGCCATCAACTGACCCTGGGAACTGCAGACCCAAAAGTCTAACCAGCCTCATCTGCAAGGCCATGGAAAGAATTATTGTGGAGCTTATCAACAAGGATATAGGTGACCTCCAAACACTGGACCCAACTCAGTTTGGCTTCATTAAGGGTAGATCATTCTTATTAAACCTAATAGACATCTTTGAGACTATCACCAAAGCCGTGGACGAAGGTAAGACAGTGCACACAGCCTATCTTGACCTTGCCAAGACTTTTGATACAATTCCCAACTCTGGCATCATTGAGACACTCTCCCAGATAGGGATTAACCCTTAGGTTGCTAGATGGAAAAACAGCTTGCTCACAGACAGAACACGCACTGAAAAAATTGGTGACTCCACCTTCGCCAGTAGACCCATCAACAGTGGAGTACCACAGGGGTCTGTGCTGGACCCCTTACTGTTTGGCATCTCTATCTCAGAAGTTCAGGCCAAAGTAGACAGCCTTTGGCTCACCAAGTTCGCTGTTGATTGCAAACTGGGAGCAATCATTGAGTCCCCCAACAATGTTAACATATTACAAGAAAGGCTAACACAAAAAAATGATTGGTGTCAAAGCCATGGTCTAAAACTAAATGGAGAAAAATGCATTATAATTTCCTTTGGCAAAACGGAATTCCCATCAAATTACAGTATTGACAGCACTGCCCTGAGTTCCCACCTAGTAGTGTGATACTTGGTAACACAGGTTGATAGCAATCTGAACTTTGATCACCAAGTTTCAACAGTGGTAAGGAAAGCCTTTTACATAATGCACATCATAAGTAAGGGCATAGCATCCAGGTCAAAGGATGTTATAACTCACTGTACTCAACTCTCATCAGACCACTAATAGAGTGTAATGCTCCCTTTTACATGTACCTCACCAGACACCTGCAGGAGCTGGAGAGACCACAGAGGTTTCTCACTAAGAAAATACAGGGACTCCAAACCATCACTTACATGGACAGGCTGAAAGCCCTGTGACTTTACTCTGTATCTTATAGGCTGCTGAGACATGACTTGTGCCTGGCCTATATAGCAATCTCCAACCCTGCCCTAATGGAAATGCTGCACATCCACAAGTCAAATGACTCAAAATCACTTTCTCTAGGGATCTCAACTTAGTTTGTGATATTAACAGATCATGCTGGAGAGACAGATATGCCACCCAGAGACTGATGCTTCTCTGGAATAGCCTCCCTAGTCATGTAAAACAGAGCTCCTCACTGACCCTATTCAGTTGCAAGCTAGATAATTGGATGGGATTCGCCCCTGAGGTGGCACCAATGTCCCTCATGGACAGGGGTAACCAGTGTTGATCACAGACCCGCTCTGTTCATAAATTCGTTCTGCAAACTACCCAAAAAAGAACAAATGGGAATTCTTGGGATTAACATGGCTAGGCTTGTAAAGGCTCTAGGGCCGCTAGCCTAGTAACCTCCTGTGAACCTATGAACCTGTATACTTAACAGTTATTGAGAAACACATTGCCTGAGCAAAAGGATAATTTGCTCTTGCTCAATGTCTTGAAAATGAGATTGTTTGAGTTGCTGTTTGTTTACATATCATTGCGTCCCCAGGCAAAAAATGTGAATGGAGATTTTTTTTACAAGTTTCCCAAAACAGCAGTGTTGCCCTCATATGTGGCACAGCTTTTTACATCCTCGGTAAATGCAAAACAACTTTATATGGCTGCCTGGAACTTGGTATGAGAAGGATGTGCCTTAAAGGAAAATTCTACTGTAGAACTAAAAAAAATCTACTTTTTTCACTCTATCTTTGTTTCCTGACCTATTTTAACACCTCAAAATCACTCTAAGTGCTTTATTTGTAATTTTAGCCCATTTTCCACAACATGGCTACCAATTGGGCTTGATGTATCAACGTGATCTTGTTCTCTCTCAACCCTTTCTGTTTTCCATAATGCATTGTATGACTCATGCCAGACATAAGGAAGTAACTGTGAATTCCCATGCCATTGACATATAATGGGATTTGTGTGAGTCACTGTTATCTTCTTTACCTTCTGTAAAAGGACTGCTTCTTTTCTGTCCCTAATCACCATCATTTCTGTTTGGCGCAGACCTTGTTTTACACTATACTTAGAAGTTATCCAGCCACAGCCAGAAATGTAGCTAAACTGCAGGCCATTGTTCAGGATTTTCTTCTGTAGTTCAAAAGGAAATGACAGTACCGTCCCCTCACACTACTGCAGAGGTGTTAAAACTGTCACTGCACTGAGAGACCTTTGCAGAATCAATTCCTCTTGGAGTACAAAAAGTGTATACATAGTCAACTTCTCAACCACCTCATAGACAACAACCTCCTTGCCCCAACACAACATGGTTTTTCACCCATTCCATAGCACCACTGCTGCCCTCCTCTCCTTTACAGACATTGTGAACAACTCTTTAGATGCATGTCTAATAACTTATCCAAGGCATTCGACACAGTGTCTCATACCAAACTACTTCAACAACTGTCAGAACTAGGCTGCTCCATACATACTCTGTCCTGGTTTGATAGCTATTTAAACAACAGACAACAATTAGTGAAATGGCACAGCAAACAATCTACCTATCTGCTAAATAAAATAGGAGTACCTCAAGGGTCCATCCTTGGACCCCGGCTCTTTAAAATTTTCATAAACAGTTTACATCTAGTGTTCCCTCAAACCGCACTCAACCAATATGCTGACAACTCCACAATCATATCCTCCTCCAAAAATTTTCAAGACCTCCTAAAAATAACCCAAAAAGTATTGAAATCCATAGAAACTTGGCTTAATGACTCTCAGTTACTTCTAAATGCCAAAAAAAACTAAACTACTTATTTTCTCCACCAAACCAACCCCGCAAGACTTTAAAATTTACACCCAAGATAAAACTGAAATTCAGGTTGTTCATTCTGTAAACCTACTTGGTATAACAACAGACAATAAGCTCTCCTATGAACAACACATTCTTAGCATTATAAAAAGAGCTCATTTTAAACTTGGTAAACTCTACAAGCATCAAAAGTACATGGCTCGACCCACAAAACTCAAGCTGGCCAAGTTTTTAATACTTCCCTCCCTCTTTTACGGTACCTCAATTTTCACAAACCTTCACTCCTCCCTTTTTAATAAACTACAGTGCTGCTACCACAAAATTGCAAAATTTGACTCCAGTTTGCAACACAGTACCCATTATTGCCAAGCTATCAAAATGCTTAATTGGTATGCATTCTCCCAATACCTCATTTACACCCAACTAATTTTAGCTCACAAGCCAGTATATAACCTAGACAAATGCCCTGCTCTACTGTCAACCTTTCAACCCTATACCCCCTGTAGAAATGTACGGTCCACAAATAAACATCTTCTGATCTCAAAACCAACCAAAAGAGCAGGACAAAGGCTAAACTCCTGTTCCATAGCTAAATTTTGGAATGCTCTACAAGCATCTATTACTTTGTTATATTCATTTTATGCTTTTAAATCCTCACTAAAAAGCTACTATCTTAACAACCCCACATGTCTTTGCTCCCTTAGGTTCATAGGTGTGCACTAGGCTAATGGCCCTGGAGCCTTTACAAGCCTAGCCCATAGGAGTACCCTGGCATCGTGCCACCCGACCTAGTTCCCAGTGCTTCTGCCAAGTAGAGCCACTGGAGTGATCCCCGGGGTGAATCTTTTATTTCCCATCCACTCATCAAGATTTCTCTTGAAGAGGGCCAGTGAGGTGCTCTGTTTGACATGAATGGGAAGTCTATTCCATAGCATGGGCAGTCTCTGGGTTATGAACCTGTCCCTCCAGCACGTTCTGTTGATTGTGGTAATGAGGTTGAGGTCTGTGGAGCATGTGGTGTGGAGGGATTGAGATTTCTTTAGATGCAGCATTTCTAACAGAGCTGGGTCAGACATGGCTTTGTAAGTCAAGCAGAGATCACCTCTAAGTAGGCGATATGAGACAGAGAATAGTTGGAGTTTTTTGATTCTGTCCGTATAGGACAAGTGTTTAAGGTCTAGAATCCTCTTTGTTTGGTACTTTTCCGGCCTCTCCAGTTGTTGCAGGTGTCTAGTGAGGTACATGCCAAATGGGGCATTGTACTCGATGATTGGCGTAATGAAAGAAGAGTAGAGGGAGACATTGACCTCTTTCTTCCTGGATGCAAAACCCTTAATAATGAGATGTGCCACATAGAAGGACTTTCTCAGCACAGTGGCAATGTGGTGGTCGAAAGAGAGGTTGCTGTCAGCCTGTGTTCCCAGATCTCTTATAACGCCTTTTGCATTCATTGGACTACCATTGATGTGGTAATTCATGGGAACTGTTTTTTTCCTAAAGGGGATGACTACACATTTTTTGTCATTGAGCTTAAGGCCATCATTCTGACATCAGTCGTTGGTCTCAGTGAGGCCTTTCTGTAGGATGCCATCATCACTTGGGGAGTTAATAATAGCTCCCAACTTGCAATCATCAATACCAGACCCCCATAATCTTCTCCTTATTACTTCCTCTATCCAAAGCAATAACCAATCCACCTACTGTTTCGCCCTAACTGGGGGGGGGGGGGATATATATATATATATATATATATATATATATATATATATATATATATATATATATATATATGTGTGTGTATAGTGAGTGGGTACTAGTGTATATCTCATTTTTAAGACAATGTACTTAAATTGAATTAAATATAATTTCTTTCTTTCTACAAAATGTCTTTATCTTCACCTCTATGTTAAATAGAAGGTGCTATAGTATTTGTAAAAATGTTTGCTATGATGTGATAATTTGTGATAATTGTCGTCTATATTTTTTTATATAGTTTAAAGTCTTTCTTTATAAAATTGTATCACTAACTACCTATCTACTGTAATCTGATGCTGTTATTTTACTCATTGTGGAACTTTTCTCCCCGGGCCCCCATTGAAAATAGGTTTCTGACCCAGTGGACTTTCTTGGTCAACAAATGTCAATACATAAATAAATACATTTGTTAACAGCTTATTTACCCATTTAAATGAGTTGATTGCAAACAGCACCATTTTCATTAATAAGTCAGAGTTACTTCTCTTGATCTAACAAATCATTCCTGTCCTGACCCCATTCATATGTTCTCTGGTTCCCTACTGTATCAAGTTCAAATGTACATCCACATCTGTTTTATTTTAACTCATTTCAAAACACTAACTGCCCCTCCAAGTAATTTCTGAGGAGGTCAGCAAATCATTGGGTGCTTAAAACTTTTTCATCTCACTACTAGCTTCCTTCTTCATTGTCTCTCTGGTTGTCTATAACCTTATCTATAACTCCAGTCCCAGGTCCCACTGCCAACACCTGACACTCACAGTAAATTGCCCAACCTACCTCATTATTGATGCAACCTCTTACATTTGCTGCTGCTGCTGCCAGCTTACAGGGTGAGATTATGGAGGTATAAGGGAAGGAATGAGTACAGCAGTGCCTTGAAGGTAAGAATATTTTTTGGGCTTGATGTCCTTTATTGTAGGAATATTGCTTTCTAGTCACTATGAATACCACCTCGAGTCTCCCCTGAAAATCGATTATTGGCTTAGTGGGACCAACCACCCCACCTTGACAAAGTGTACATAAAATAAACAAATTCTCATGTGACAAGACCCTGTACCATGCAGAAGACCTGAAGCTGGTGTCCTTTCCATTTATTTAATTTTATTGTTTGCTGATTTATCTGATAGAAGAGACTGAAGTAATCATTTCAAGTCACAGATCAAGCTTCACTTTGCTAAAGCTGATGTCTGTTACTCCTTCATGAGCCACTAGTTGGTTCTAAAGTGTTTAGCATACCAGTAACTGCTACTATGGGCTTACAGTATACTCCCTCCTATACGGCCATCAAATTTCTGCCATAGCCGTAGCAAAAGACAACAGAGAAGAACAACACTTTTGCCTCCTCTGGGCTGAATATAATGACAGACATGTGAGTTTTAGAATTCATATTCATTAGAAAAATGCATACTAACACAAATCTTGTTATTCTATGCTGTTTTGTATGCATTTTCTGATTAACCAGTCATTTGTTTATCCAGCCTAATGTCCAGTCCCAGTGAGACTGGATAAGAGAGAGTCTACTATATATACTCTGTCAACAGATACCATCATCTATTGATGATGTTATGGTCTACTTATGAAAGTAGTTTGGCGTTAAAGTCTTTTAAGTTCCATCCTGCCACTAGAGTCTTGAAGACCTCATTATGATGCATTCTTTAAAAAAAAACATCGATCTGATGATGCTAATCTTCATTCCATTCATCACTGATGTGATCTGATGGGTTTCGGTTCCATTCTCGGAACCAAGTGGACCTTCTACTAAACTCACGCCAGCCAAAAACTCTCAAGTTAAGCTTTTACCCATAATGCCCTTCTCTCTGTTACCTCAGATCTCGTTTGCAGCATAGACGTAAAGCCGCATTCAAGTCAGCTCTCAGCTAAGTCTTTGATATTTTTGGATAGATAAGTGTTTATTGGAAAGTTTGATACCTTACTCTGCTTTATTTTTTCCTTGTACCTAATTATCGCTAAGTGTCTCAACCCTCTTTCCCAACTTTCCTGTTAACTACCTATTGGTAATCTTTGTACCATCACTGGTACACTCCCTTCTCTCTACCCACTGTGCAGCTGTCACAGGCCACCATTCCGGAAAATCACAGGAGACTCTATTGCAGGGTGCCCTTTTCTCCGGGTCCTCCTTAGAAGCTCCCACTGAGGAAGCTCCTAGGAAGAAATCATGCAAGAGGAAGCACGTGTACTCCTCTGAGGAGTCTCTCAGCAAGGATATGGATTATGATGAAGGGGAAGGGTCCCCACGATCACCCCCTGAAGATGTCTCTGAAGGAGACATCCTTGAGACCTTGAAACAAAGGGCTGATTGGAAGTTCAAAAACCCTTCCTCCAAGGAATCCGTTTTTCTGCAAGCTTTTCATGCTTGACCATTTACCTCTTGGGTGACCCCGCGTGCAGACGAGCTGGTTCAGCTTGTGGTGCAGCACACGTGGAAGAACTCTGACACTGTTGAAGCAATCCCCAGGAGACCAGACAAGATCCTCTCTCCCCCTGTAGAAAATCCACATTGGAAAGGTTTACCAGTAGATGCAATGGTGGTGGCAGCAGTCACAAAGAAATAGCTCGCCGAGGAGAGCCATACTGTTCACCCGCCTAACAGGGAGTTGCGAAAGGTGAACAGACTGGGGAAGTGAGTATTTGCTTCATCAACCTTTGTAATTCAGTCCTTGAACTACCTGGCACATTTCACCAAACTCCAGAGAGACCTCATCTCTGAACTCTCAGGTACTCTATCAGGGCAGGTGTCTGACGAGGTTAATGACAAGGTAGCCTCACAGCTAGCAACCCTGGAATCAATTTCTAATTCATCCATGAGGTTAATTTCACATGCAATCAAAGGGGCGGCTAGAGCTGTGGGTTCAGGTGTAGTTATGAGACATCATGCCTGGATGCACCTATGTGACTTCGAGGATCCTTTTAAGTCTTCCTTCCGTAACATTCCAGTGGAAGCGTTTTCCCTGTTTGGCCCTAAACTGAAGGACATGCTAGCCTGGTGTGAGCAGGACAGTAAGACCTTGTCTGCCATTGGTGTACATTTCTCCACTCCTCAGCAATCCTTTTCCAGGAACCAGAGAAGTGGGAAATTGTGGCACAAACAGTCTCAGGGTCCTTTTCATGACACATGTGAGTTTAACCCCAGAGGCAGAGGGGGCAACTCTTCCAGAAGATGCTCTTACAGAGGCAGAGGGGGTCTGCATAATCAGGGTTCCAGAGATTCCTTCTCTGGACAACCCTATCAGCGTTACTGAAGAGCAGCCCGATTGCTTTCCTCTGGAAGCAGTCGGGGGACGTCTTTCTCTGCACCCTAATGCCTGGTTATCAATTACCACAGTTTCTTGGGTGCAGAAGATAATAACCAGAGGTTCCCAAATCCCTTTTGACTCCTACCCAAAGCCACCAAAATGAATTCCAGATATTCCACCCAGACTAAGGGAAGAAGCAGCTCTACAAATAGAAAAGCTGTACTTAAAAAGAGTCATCCAGAAAGTCCCACCAGACCAGATCATATCTGGATCAAGATTCTTTTTGGTGCCAAAAAAGACAGGGGACTGGAGACCAATTTTGGACCTCAGCTGTTTATACAAGTTCGTCAGCCAGACAAAATTCTGGATGGTCATGGTTCAGTCCATTCTCCCCTTAATGGAGGAAGGCGATTAGATGTGCTCGATAGACCTTCAGAATGTGTATTACCACATCAAAATGGACAAACGCTCCAGAAGGTTCCTTCACTTCTGGCTGGGAGTCAATCATTATAAGTTCTATGCCCTTCCCTTCAGACTCTCTACAGCCCCCAGAGTGTTCACCAAATGCATGGCAGCAGTGACAGACTACAAGGATTCCGGATGTTTCCATATCTGGACTATTGGCTTCTCACTGCCCTTACCAAACATCTACTGGTAACAGCCTTGTACTGCACCCTCTCTCTGCCACATTGCCTGGGAATCTCTCTAAACTGGGAGAAATCCAATCTAACTCCAACCCAATCCTTGGAATTTATAGGGGTGACATTCGGTATCTGCTCTTGCTTAATCTCTCTCCCAGATCACAGGCTTCAAAGACTAAGGAAGCAGCTCCGAGTGATACTGTGCCACAACGTGGTTCCGGCTCATCAGATCCTGCAGCTGTTAGGGTCAATGGCAGCATCTATATCAATAGTAGCCCTAGCGAGGCTTCACATGAGACTCCTACAGTGGCTTTTGTTAACCCAATGGTATCCAAATTGCCACCTGTTGTCCTTCCAGATTCGAATAACAAATTGATGCAAACAAAACCTTTCTTGTTGGATGAAGTCAGAGACAGAACTTTGGAGTAGATCCTTCCACCCCCCTCAGCCCAGCACCATTGTGACCACGGATGCATCCCTGATGGGGGGGGGAGGGGGGGCATTTTCACGGAATGACTGTCCAAGGCACATGGTTTGATTTAGAGGCCAATCTGCATATAAATGTTCTAGAACTGAGGGTAGTGCTTTTAGAGTTGCAAGCATTTCAGTCTGCCCTTCCTTCAGGAATAATTGCTATGCAATCAGACAACATGTCAGTAGTTTGGTATATCAACAAACAAGAAGGAACCAAATCCTATCCCCTATGTCAAGAGGCCATGAGAGTTTGGCAATTGATGATAGCTTCCAACCGCTTTCTGATAGCAACGCATATCCTGGGGAATTCCAACGTGATCGCAGACAAATTGACCAGATGCATTCTTCTGCCTCACGAGTGGTCCCCTCAACCCCAACTTAGCGGCAAATATTTTCAGCTGTTGGGGCCAGCCTTGATGTGACCTATTCGCCTCCCCATCCAGCCACAAATACAGGAACTACTTCACCCTAATTTCCCTGCAGGGAGAGTCCTCGAGGGATGCTCTTATCCACAATTGGCCCACGGGACTGCTTTATGCTTATCCTCCCATTCCTCTGATTCCTCAAGTTCTGAAGAAAGCTCTTCAGTTGAAAAGCAAAACAATCTTCATAGCACTATATTGGCCTTGACAGGTATGGTTCCCCTTTCTCTGACCTCATCTACTTTGCAGACCATGGACCTTGGATCCAACTCCAGATTTGATTTCTCACCCCCAAGGATTGAGCCACCTGAACTTGATCAGTCTCAAGCTCACAGCTTGGCTTCTGCACTTTCAATGATCGCCAGGCATTGTAAACTTCCCTCTCCAGTATATGACATTATTCTGGCTTTGCATAAACCATCCACCAGAAAACTTTATGCTGACAAATGGAAAAGACTTTCTATTTGGTCTAGACAGAGAAAACTAGTTCCATATTCTGCACCGGTCTCTGCTGTACTCCAGTACTTATCTAACTTCTTTGAAGAGAGTGCCGCAGCTTCAACTATATGAGTTCATTTAGCTGCCATTTCGAATTTTCATAATGGTTTTGGTGACTCCTCCTTAATTTCTCATCGTCTAAGCAAAACCTTTTTGAAAGGAGTCTATCACTCCAGACGTCCAATTAAGCAGCCCACAGAACCCTGGAGTCTCACACTTGTCTTACAATCTTTGACAAGGCCTTCTGTCGAGCCAGCAGCCACATGTGACATAAGTTTCTATCTTAGAAATCTCTTTTTCTGGTGGCTATTACTTCGGCCAGACGCAATTCCAAGCTCCAGGCTCTTTGTACCAAGCGTCCTTATTTGATTTTCCATAAAGACTGAGTATCACTACTGACCAACCCTTCTTTCTTGCCCAAAATAATCTCTGAGCTCTCTATTAATCAGACTATTAATCTGCTAGTGTTTTTTTTCCTAATTTTTCGAACAAGGGAGAGTATTGTTTACATTTACTTGATGTTCACAGACAATTTAGATTTTACTTAGGTCAAAAACAATCTGAAAATCAGACCAGTTATTTATATCCTTTTCTGGTTCAAAAAAGGGAAAGTCAGTCTCTAAAGTGACCCTATCCAAATGGCTTAGAGACTGTATAATTTTCATTTATAACAAAGAAAGAAAGTCTGTTCCACCAAACATCAGAGCTCACCCCAGCAGACCAATGGCAACTTCTGTGGCTTTCCATTCCAGAGCTTTGATGGATGACATCTGTGCAGCAGCTACATGGGCTTCCCCCCATACCTTTGTCACTCATTACAAGTTGGATCTGGTCTCCATGGGAAGACTTTCTTTTTGTTCAATGGTGCTCAGGAATGTTCTTCTATAGGTCCGCTGAAGTGATATAAGGTTGCTGGAGACTCTGTCCCATCAGTGATGAATGGAATGAAGATTAACAACATCAGATAAAGAAGTTATGTTTTACCATAACGTTCTATCTGTGTTGTTGATCTTCATCCATTTATCACGTCCCACCCTCCTTCCCCCTCCTAGAGGCTCCTGGGGGATACTTTGGGTCCTTTTCCTGGATTAAGGTTTTTGCTCGGAGGCAGCCTCTGCTTTACTGATTAGGGCAAATTGGATCTGAGGTAACAGGGAGGAGGGATTATTGGTAAAATCTTAGCTTGAGAGTTTTTGGCTGGCACAAGCTTGGTATAAGGCCGACTCGGGTCCGAGGACGGAACCGAAACCCATCAGATCTCATCAGTGAGGAATGGATGAAGATAAACAACACAGATGGAACATTATGGTAAGACATAACTTCTTTTTTTGTAACATAAGAAATGAACACTATGAACCTAAGAATATCTGTTTTTCTGGGAGGTCAGTCACTTATAATAAATAGTATAATGTGTGCTTGTGGCTGGAATATTACTGAAGTTTTGTCTTTCCAACAACAGACTGTTCTGTGTTGTACAGTAAACATTTCTGATATAATTGTGTATGCGTTTATGTATTAGTTGTTATAGGGCTTACAACTTCTGCTGTTTTCAGGTTATCAGAACTTTAAATTTCTTTGTACTACTCAAGTTATGAAGTCACATAAACCATGAGAGTGGATATCTGAACTTTTTTGCCATTATGATTGCATATGATACTTAATTACCCACGGTAAGAATAGTAGATAGCATGTAAGTGACCAAAACCTTCCATTCTCCCTCATCTTCCCTTTCATCTCCTTTTACTATTACTGCTTACTAAGAATGGCTGTACTGCTTCCTGTTAGTTTGGATATAGGATTACTAGATGTCCACACCCAGATGACCTTATTATCTGGTAAACTGCTTGGGATCGTATTTCCTTAATGAAGACTGTCAGCTCTGCCTTCTTCCTCTCAAGTATCTTGGGCTCCTCTTCCCGTCTGCAGCTCTCATACTGAGCTTTGATCATCTGGGAGTTGCTTCTTATATCACACTGTAGACTGAATTACAAAACATTTGTTCATCCCTTGATGGTGACCTCTGTTCATCCATGCACTCAGGGTCATGGGAAGCAGTGAGTAGGAAGAGAAGGAAGAACTAAATTTAGCCCTTTAACATTAGCTCTCCTTAATGATGGCAGCTTGACTACAATCTTACTAAGAAATAGTTTAAAAGAAGAAATATTGTGATATGGTATAACTTCTGGTTGGCTACTCTTTTATTAATCAAAGTAGTAGCTTGATCCACATTCCCATCTACTGCTGTCTCCATGAGGGCACCAGCCTATGCAGCAAACCCAGAAATAGCCCTAGTGCCACTGCTGCCCTGTGTAAGTCCTTCATAAGGGGAACCAGAGATAAAGCCTGGTGCCACCCTAAAGCCCGCAATCACCCCTACCAGCAGGTGTCTGGCAAATGTAGTCGTATGGGACTATGGAGTGGACAAGTGACAGGATTGCCAGACAATATTTTTTCACCATCGTTCTTGTTATACCTGTCTTCATGGTACAGAAAAACAGCACTGATGTGTGAACATACATGCACAACTACACTGAAAAGTAAGCAACCAAGTTAGCATTAATGCCCAGTGAGCGAGGTATGGAGCAATGTCATGCATTCAAAAGATGGAAGGAGACTTACTGTTGCTGGTGACTGCATGGCCCATATTATCCATTTTTCTCCCTGGAAGTTTTTACTGCACACAGGAACAGGACATGTGTAATATTTTTTATACAGCAGTTCAGTTCTTGAGACAGAATGTCTTGTAACAAGATATTTTGAGACAAGTTTTATTTTATTTACTTCAGCGGGACATCTGCCAGAAGAGGCTTCTTTGCTCTCCAGTGCTTTTCATTTTTCCATATTTTGCTGATGGTGCATGCACCTCTTGTACCCTTCCCCTTTTACCCATTTCCTGAAGTAGTATCATGGCCCTGTGTCACCACAAGTAAGCAGCTCATTATTTGGTGGCCCTGAATACCTGCACATGGTAATCCTGTGTACCAGGATGTGCCATAACTGTAACAAGCAGAAGACAAGCTCTGTACTGCCCCAGTTTGAGGGAAAATAAACCAGGAAGAGACTCGTGGATATATAGTGGAAGAGGAGTTAATATATAACTGATAAGACACTGAGGTGTCACACTGTCTTGTGGAGCGGCCTTAGGTCAACTGGTGCCCTAGGCAGAAGGGCTCCATGGTGCCCCCCCACCACACCACCCCGGTGCCCCCATCCTGGTCTACCTACACCAAATAAACACTGAAAAAGTGCCCCTGCAAGAGCGGCACCCTAGGCGGCCGCCTAAAAAAAACAATGTTCATTTTTTAAAGTATTGTCAGTAAAGTAGTTAAAAGAGTCTCACATAAATGAAACCATGTCATTAGTGGTGTCAGACACGAACACTGCAACTAGATCAGCCTGTCGTCAGGGTGAATAAAAAAAATGTATGTGACATTACTTTGTTAAAGCTTGGTACTAAAGGGGCTAGAGTTTGGAAGCATTAAAGTGATAGTCATTGGATGAAGGATGGGGATATTCTGATACTAGGCACTTGAATATTAAAGTTTAAATGAGAATGGGACTTTATACCATTTGAAGGGTGTGAATGATATGTGGAGAATACTAAAGGAACTCAGCAGTACAGCTGAAGACTGAAAGAAGCGCACACATGTATATTAAAGGAACTCTGCTGTACAGCTGGAGACTGAAAGAAGCGCACACATGTATATTAAAGGAACTCTGCTGTACGTTTGAAGACTGAAAGAAGCTCACACATGTATATTAAAGGAACTCTGCAGTACAGCTGGAGACTGAAAGAAGCGCACACATGTATATTAAAGGAACTCTGCTGTACGTTTGAAGACTGAAAGATGCACACACATGTATATTAAAGGAACTCTGCAGTACAGCTGGAGACTGAAAGAAGCACACATATGTATATTAAAGGAACTCTGCTGTACGTTTGAAGACTGAAAGAAGCGCACACATGTATATTAAAGGAACTCTGCAGTACAGCTGAAGACTGAAAGAAGCGCACACATGTATATTAAAGGAACTCTGCTGTACGTTTGAAGACTGAATGAAGCGCACACATGTATATTAAGGAACTCTGCTGTACGTTTGAAGACTGAAAGAAGTGCACACATATATTTGTGTATGTGTATCGTGTGTGTGTGTGTGTGTGTGTGTGTGTATGGATTTGCTTAATAAAGTAGAATCACCACAGTGTCAAAAGTTCAAGAAAATATAATTAAAAAAAAAGAATATATATATATATATATATATATATATATATATATATATTTATTTTGACGGCAAGCTGCGTATGCTCTGAGACATTACCAGGGAGCATGGAACCAAAAACATATTTTTTGGCCGTGGGATGCCGCTTCCTGCACCTTCCATGTAGCATGGGACTGCCCCACATCCGCTGCCACTCTAAGGTTGCACAATAACGAGAAAAGGGCATACTTCACAACTCTATTATTATTGCACCATTATCAACCATCCACTTTGCTGAGCAAAGTGTGTGTTCAGAATGGCTGTTGACAGTAAAGAAAGTCGACTGCATTAAGGTCTCATACATATGTGTGTGTGTGTGTGTGTGTGTGTGTGTGTGTGTGTGTGTGTGTGTGTTTTTATATATATATATATATATATATATATATATATATATATATATATATATATATATATATATGTCATTTGACTGACTTTCATTTGACCGAGACCAAAATAACTAATTTTCAAAATACTGAAACTTATTGTACTGAAACCTTACAATATTAAATTTCAAAATACTAACTTGTAAACCATAGACATGCACACTTACAACACCAATGATTAACTCCTCCCATAATTTAAAAACTACTTATGTACCCTCCTGACAGAAACCAGATGATATAAAACCAAACTAAGTATATAGACCCCCCAACTATATATACTAACCGAGGCCGGTTTGCAGTACAATGGGTAAAAGAGCATATACCTTTTACTTACCTTACTGTACTCTACATGCTGCCACTACTGCTGGGAATGCACAAAACATCTGTCATATTACTTGAGATACTTCCCATAAAAATCTAAACAATCATACCCACATTTAGAAACACTACAGCACTAGTCTATACATGAC
Source organism: Protopterus annectens (assembly GCF_019279795.1). Taxonomy (NCBI): domain Eukaryota; kingdom Metazoa; phylum Chordata; order Ceratodontiformes; family Protopteridae; genus Protopterus; species Protopterus annectens. The sequence continues at coordinate 168,171,793 of NC_056742.1, read as the reverse complement.
TATCGGTATTCTGACAATCAGTACTATAAGTTACAGTAATTCTTTTTATCCCAAGCAAGTCATAGGAGAAGGGAAACCTACATCATGTCTGTGGCTTACAATTCAGTATAATGAGATTCAGTCAAATGAGTTTTCAGTATTTTGAAAATTCAGTATTATGGTCTCAGTCAAATGAAATTTCAGACATATGAAGTAGACCCGTGTGTGTGGGTGTATATATATATATATATATATATATATATATATATATATATATATATATATATATATATATTTATATATACACACACAAACATATGTATACAGATACAGTTTTATATATATATATATATATATATATATATATATATATATAGACGTGTGTGCATGTTTGTCTGTGGGTGCGTATGTACATGTATATGGAGTTTCTACAAGTGCTAAAGTCCCAAGTGCTTGCAGGCCACAGTCTTGCAGCTGGAAACATAAGTGCCTTACAGTTTGCACAGACAGCTGCTTGTGCTTGGACTCAATTGTATATTCAGGCAAATTGTGGCAGCCATGCATGGAAAGTATTGCTGCTGTTCAAACACATAGCCAAGTAGAGTTAAGATAAGTGTGACAGCTATGAGAGTATAACTTTTAAGTTTAGGAACCAGCTGAAAGATTTATGCTTAGGATTAAGGAGAAGGAGGGGAGTTAGGGTTAGTGAGAGATGGAATTTGGGTTTAGGAAGCAGGAGGGGATGTTTAGGTTATGGGCAGATCAGGGACATTTAGGCTTATGGAGCAGGTTGGGGGAGTTTAAGGTTAGGTTAACAATCAAGGAATTTATGATTAATGAGCGGTGGGAGTTACTGAAAGTGAGTTACTGAGGAGTTTAAGGTTAGGGAGTGACTGGAAAATTTAGGTATAGGGAGTAAGAAGGAGTTTTAGGGTTTGGGTGTGAGGAATCAGGTTAGGGTTTGGGATCAGATGGGAGTTTAAAGGTTAGAACTGGGGATCTGGAAGGTCTATGTAGCTTACTAGGATCAGATTTTATGAGGGCTATGTAATTTACTAACATCAGTGTAGTGGGAGGTAGAGAACTTACTGTTTTTTAGCAAATGACAATGAGCAAGTAAGACTCAAGCTAATAGCTGCTGAGCACCTGTAGTATGGTTGGATGTGTACATACAAGTTATCGAAAGTTATCCTCTTGTGCCCAAAAAAAAGCCAGCACAGCTGATTGAGCATGCTGGATTTGCTTTTGTGCGACATTGTGGTACAGTGAGGTTTGAGAATTTGCCCTTTCTCTGCTGTGATGTGATTTCAGAGTTGGTAAATATAGTAGAGGTTGTAGGGGGTAAACAATGTTTTTCTTTTATTTTTGATAGACTGCTGATAGACAAGTTATATTCGATCAGTTGCTGTTTGAATGACTTTTTGATATATGGATATACATATATATATATATATATATATATATATATATATATATATATATATATATATATACATGCACATGTATACAGGCACACACATATTACATATATGCATGTATATACACACGAGTGCCATTCACTCTGTTCAATCTGCTATTCATCAACAGAGTGAGCAGCATCAGAAATGCATCAAGAGCTATGCTGTCAAATGCGTCAGATGTCAAAATAAAGATGATTGCATGATAGTAAAGTTAGTTTGGGTTTGAGAATTTAATGCCAAAACCTTCAGCTAAACTGAAAGTTTTGGCATTAGTAGGTGTGAGTGTGTGAATGTTTCCAGGAGTAAGGGCTAGGTAAAGTGCTGTATTTAGGGTTGTGGGTGTGTGCTGCTGTATGTGGAATGTATCCGAGTCTCTTGCATATTGGCAGTGGCATGGAAATGTTTTTTAAAGTAAGGTGGAAGCTTAAAGTTAGGGGCAGGAGCACTTTTGTCATTAGAATGCATTATTAAGGTGGTGCAGCAGAGTGAAAATGTATCCCCCAAACTTCAGCTATTTACTTTCCTACATTTTAAATCAGGTTTGATACTAACCACCTCATTTAATCGTGGTACAAAATGTGCACTAAGATTTAATTGCCACTGCTGCTTTTTTTGTTTAAAATGTTATCTATGCCAAGTCAGTTAGATGAGAGGAGCAGTGATACAGATAACATTTTAAAAAGAAAAACAGTGTATTGGCAGTTGCATCTTAGAAAAACAGAAATATACTAATTCAGACTGTTTTGTATAAAGTTCTTGTAAATGTTTGTAGATTCTTTGATGGTGTTTTTATGGCAATGTTTGATGACAGTTTTGATTGTTTTTGCATGCTTATTGTGATTTTATTTACCTATAAAATGTGGATATGTGTAGTTGTCTTTAGTTTGTTGAAGTACTGTGAAGAGAAAGTTTGAAAGTGGTTACGTGTTTATTAAAGTGTTATCGTGCAGCTCTCTGTTTTGTTTTTTTTAATGTACGAGTGTGCACATGCACATTTATGTGTGTGTCTATATAAATATAAATAATCTGTATATATATATATATATATATATATATATATATATATATATATATATAGATATGTCTAAATATATGTAGATATATACATGTGTGTATGTCTATACACACACATCTATATATATATATATATAGAGAGAGAGAGAGAGAGAGGGAGAGAAATAGATGCACACATATACAAACAATGGTAAATTCCTGAACATCATTCAATTGAAAGTCATCTTAAATATAAAAAACAGAAACAGTTTGACAAGACTATAATTTATGTGTAAATCAGCGTATTCATTTCTGGTCAAGACCTTCAGCTTCCAGAAAACTCCATGCAATTAATAATTATGGGGAACTCAAAGCAGTGAGAAGCAGAGATACCAGAAAAAATAGAGGTTTTTGGTAACTGAAGTCTCATTTGCTGTGGCTGCAAGTCTCATTAGTGGAGCACACTACATTTCCCAGCATGCATTGTGTTAACACTCCTGTAAATACTGAACTTTTGTGCTAGTTGCTAGGGCTCATAGTACTGTGAGATGAATTTTTGCTGCTCGGGTGGTAAACTGACTCTACGACATAGGTTTTGGAATTAAAATTGTGGATTAACCAATGAGCTTTAACTACATGTATGATATATTTACTGTTTTGGAAGATTGTGTTTAATTTTAACAGAGACACTCTTTTCAGTTGCTGTCTTTCACGTTAATGTGGGACAATGGATTCATTTTTTCTAATTTGTTGTTGCAGACTTTTTTTAATCTCAAATCCAGAGAATATACACTGTAGCTCTTAAAGCAATATTAGTATCTGACTGGTAAAGTGAGGAGCCCTCAAGTAGATATTCTCCATACCCCCTACAACTCACATGCACCGCAGAGCTATTGGATGTCTGAGCGATAACTTTACTTCCTAGTTGTGAATGCATAACAGACACTTTGTTTGGTGATGGAAAATGATATCTTTTTTTCAGCAGATGTAGTATTTGTTGTTTGAGAACTTTTTTGTTGCTTTTGTGGACATGGTACAGAATGCATTTTAATGAGAAATGGTAATTTGCATTAATTTAGAATAAATATTTTAGTCAGTAAACACCTGAATGTGGTACTTAACTTGCTGTCTTGCAGTTGCTGCGAACTGCAGACTTGACACAATGCTTAGCAAATTGGACCTTTTAGTGTAGTTGTTTGCTTTAAACTTTAGAGATTAGGACAGATACCTTCTTCAGTAATTCATAGATGTCCTTCTATTCTCATGTTGCAGTATTCATAACATGAGGGATTCCTTGCCTAGGCAACCCAAACGTCTGGCCGGTATATGAAGGACTTAAGCTACTGCTAGGTACGTGCAATGTTGCACACAGGATGCAGCCGACATAGGCCATAAAATTGATGTCTGCATGTACCATCCCCAGAACTTCTCTGCCGCCAGTCTGAATGCCAGCTTCTATCATTCATCTGATCACCAAAGTTTCTCTACTTTCAGATAAGTGCCCCATTGAGGAAAATGTATTTGTGCTTTTGCTACTGCATGTTTGTCTTAGGTTAATGTCATCCAAGAAGGGCAAGTGCCACTGTGGAAGACAGATTCCACACAAAAACAATTACGATCAGTGTCTTTTTTGCCTGGGGTCTGTTTACAACTACAAGGCCTGCACCATTTGTCAGGTATTTGTTCCTAAGATGCTCCACAGTCGTCTTTTGGCCCTTAATACTTACCTAGAGAATCAGAGGTTAAAGTGATTAGCGCTCACTATGGAAGGTGCCTTGGGTCCGTTGGGTGAGCTTCCAAAGTAGAAGGTGAAAAATGTAAGGCCTGAATCTTTGGCTGTGCCTCTGAACTTGGACACCCTCTCGAGGCCTGTGAAGGCCCGGAGATCCATACGGTGTCTGGCTGTCTTCCCTTGGCAGGAACTAATTTAGAAGCCATTAGGGAGAGTTCCTTAAGCACATCCATAGAGGCATTGCAGACATCCGTTACGGACTTTAAGGGGGAACCTCGGCTCGCTCCTATAGATGAACTTTGCAGTACCTCTCCTGACTTAATGATAGAGGATTTGCCGATGTTGGTGCCTGAGCCTAGGAGTACCAACCTTACCAACCTTGGGCAGATCATCCACATAAGAAGAAACAAAAACAAAAAAAAAAATCTTTCTCCTTCTCAGGGCCCTGAGGTTGATTCTTATGGTGGTTACTCGCCTGAGGAAGGTATTTCCTTTGGTTATACTGTTACAAAGATGAGAGATTTTTTCAAGTGGGAAAGCTCTCAGGTTTCAGAAGTACAAAAGAAGTACTGTGACCTCTTACAGATAGACTCTCCTTCATGCTCTGCTATCCCACTTGTGTTACCAGCCTTTCGGGATGCTTTTCTTTTAGCATCCAAAAGACCTGTTTTTCAACCTCCTGTGCCCAAAAGGCCAGACAGGTTTTATAAAGTCTCTGAGGACAGTAAGTTTCTGTTCAGATGCTCTCCTGCAGACCCAGCTGTAATTTCAGGCTGTGCAGATAAAGCTTCTAGGCTGCTGCCTTCCACTACCTTATTGCCCTCAGATAAGGACAATAAAAAATGGATAGACTTGGAAAAAAAAGGTCTACACCTCTTCCACTCTGGCTTTTATGGCCATTAATTATCAGACATATATGTCTATATATGTACTGGCCCTATTTTTTCAGGCTTCTAAATTGCTTCCAGATCTTCCAGATTCTGTAACCAAGTCCCAACTCTCTTCACTCCTGGCACTTTCTTCCCAAGTTACCAGACACACCATTAAATGCAGTCATGATGCTGCAGAGATCTCTGCAAGATCAGCAGCATCTGGATCTACGCTCAGGAGGTACTCCTGGCTAAGGCTGCAGCCTTTGCCTGAGGACTTCAAGGCAAAAATAATGCATGCACCACTGGACAACTCTGCCCTTTTGGTGAAAATGCTGCCACCAACCAGAAAACTCTCCAAGAGAAGGGAAAACAACTCCAGGAACTGAAACATATTCTTGTCTCTCCAGTTCCAAAATACCATAGAAATTACCCTTCCAAGCCAAACTTTATTTATTTATTGATTTACATTTGCTTACCAGGAATTTCCAACTGGACGCAGGTCCTTTTTCAGTGGATGCCCGGGGAGAAAAGCTCCACATCATGTACATGATAAATAGAGATACAAAGTTGCAGCAATAGTAAACAACATTACAGGTTGTTGGCTTTAATACAATAACAAGATATTGATTATCAACAGTATATACAGTAAATGCTGCAAGTTAAGATAGTTTCTTGTCGTTTATAATATTAGTAACAAAGTTGTCAGACAAGATTTTAAAGTATGTAAAGACAACTAGCTAATTCTGACTGTGGTTAGTAGTGGCAGTAGTATAGTTGGGTTAAGAGTCTGGAGGGGGGTAAGGGGGGTGTTAGTCTGAATTAGAACAAGGACAAAGCCAGTGCAAATTTAAGTGGAATTTGAGCAAAGTCTTGAAAAGGCTGCTGGAAGGTAGAGTAGTTATAGAGGGTGGAAGATTGTTCCAAAGTTTAGATATGGTACATGAAAATATGGCTTCTCCTGCTGAGTCTTTGGGTTTGATAACAGTGAGTTGATTTTTGTTGCTTGATCTTAGGGGCCTAGTGGAGTGATAGGGTTGGAGAAGGGTTTGAAGGGAAGGGATGCTATCGGGGTGGTTAATAAGTTTATGAGCAAGGGTGAGTTGATTAAAGTGAAGGAGTTGTGGAAGTTCTAGCCAGTTTAGTTCTTTAAGGGTGATACAATGATGGCTGTGCTAGGAGGTTCCAGTGGCAAATTTAGCAGTTTTGTTGTAACAAGCATCCAGCTTGTGTAGGTCTGTCTGTCTAAGGTTGATAAGTATGGAGGATGCATAGAGTAGGGCTTAGATTAGCTGGGAAATGGCTATGGAGATTCTAGCCACCTTGGTTAGGAATTGGCAGCTTTGATATAAAGCAGCAAGTTTCTTGTGAACTTTTTTATTGTGAGAGAGATGTGGGTGTCAGTAATTTAGTGTGTTCTGATGGAGAGATGATGTTATTGTCTTTGGCGAGAATGTTGAAGTGGGGGGTGTTTTGGGTGACTTTGGGAGGTTGGAACAGGAGAAGTTTTGTCTTAACTTGGGTTGAGTAGGAGCTGAGCATTGGAAAGCCAGCTTTCTACAGAAGAGAATGATTCCTGTGTGATTTGTTGTAGTTCTGGTAGAGTGGGGGCAGAGCAGATAAGAGTAGAGCCATCTGCGTACTGTAAAAGAGATTCTTGTGTGGTGGCAATATGTAGGTTGTTAGTGAAAAGTGAGAATGGAGGGCCAAGGATAGACCCTTGGAGAACTCTAAGAGTAACTGGGAGGTGAGGTGATAGGTTATCGTCCCAGATTACTGATTGCTGGTGTCCGTATAGATAGCTGTGGAACCAGTTGCAGGCTGATTGTGAGAAGGAGAGGTTGGGGAGAGTAGAGAGTAGTAGCTCATGAGATACCATGTCAAAGGTCTTTGAGAGATCTAGAAATTCAGCAGTAGAGAAGAGGCCATTGTTTTTGTGATGAAATATAGTGTTGGTGAAGGAGAGCAGAGTGGAGGTAGTGCTGTGATATGGCCTGAAACCATGTTGGGTTTTGAAGAGGAGATTATTAGCTAGGAGGTAGTTGGAGACCTGGGTGTTGATACATTTTTCAAGTATCTTGGAGTGAGGGGAGAGGATAGCAATGGGGCGGTAATTGGAGATGTCAGTGGAGGGAGTGCCTTTGTGGAGGGGAATGATGTGAGATATTTTCCATATCGAGGGAACATAGCATTCTGTTTTGGAATGGTTGATTAGAATTTAAATTGGGTAGGCTGGTGTATCAGCTGCAGTTTTCAAGTATTCAGAGGGGAGGTTGTCAGCTGCGAGTTTGGTGGGTTTAAGTTTTGACAACAGTCTTTTTATGTTGGAGGTAGGTACTGAGGTGAAGAAGAAAAGAGGAGTGGGTGGTTTAGGGTTAGGAGTTGGGGGGCTGTTTTAGGGAAGTGTTTGTTTAGAGATGTTATAGTTTCAGTGAAGTGTTTGTTGAAGGAGTCAGCAATACTGCTGGAGGAGGGGGGAATGGACGGCTGGGGGGTATCAACCTTCCCTGGGTGGAGGATATTGTTAATAGTGGACCAAAACTGCTTAGGGTTGTGGTTGGTAGAGTTTATGGTGAATTTATAGTAGAGGGATGTGTCTAATTTTATTTGCTTTATTGCACAGTTCAAGGAATGATTGCCTATCTGAGTTATTTTTTGTTAGTCCCCAGTGCTCCCTGGCCTTATCTCTGGATTTCATTATGGTTCTGGTGGTCTTTTGTAACCATGGGGCACACCTGGATCTGACTTTGGCATTTCTTACAAGATCATGGGTGTTTAGGATGGAGAGGAAGGTACTGTTGAAGAAGAGGACAGCCTCATCTAGGTTAAGGTATTTTACTGGTGACCAGTTAATTTTTTGCAGGGAGGAGATGAAGGAGTTGGGGTTGAAGTTGGACTTGTTACGTATTTGCCTGTGAATAATGGGCTTGAGACTGTTTGTGTCGTGCTGAATTAGGAAAGTGGGGGTGTGGTCACTAAGACTGTCAGGTAAGCAGCCTGCTAGGTAAGAGTGAGAGGCTTTGTTGACTAGGATCCAGTCAAGTAAGGTATGATTGTTAGGGTTTTTGTTGATTCAGGTAGGGGATTGGATGAGTTGAGTGAACCCATGGAGATTAAGGTGAATGGTTGGGAGATTGTTATTACAGGATAGCCAGTTGATGTTAAAGTCGCTGAGAATGATGGTTTCCTGGGGTAGAGATAGAGTAGCTCAGCTCAAGAGATTTTCTAGGGTGTAATATTTTGCCCTGGTGGGAAATAGCATCCTATGATATCGATTGTTTTGTTTGAGTTTAGTTTGAGATTGGCATAAAAGATTATTTCTTCATTGTTGTTGTGAGGGGCATATGTGTTCAGGAGTTGAATATTGAGGTGGTGTTTAAATATCAATGCTACACCACCTCCTTTTTTGGACAGTCTGTCTATGCGAAGGATGTTGTATTCAGGTGGAAGTATTTCCTCACTTTTGATGTGAGGTTTGAGCCAGTTTTCAGTTAGGAAGAGAATATCTGGGAGATATATGCTTATGCTGGCATGTAGTTCTTGGGTTTTATTGCATATGCTTCTGATGTTTAGGGACATTATAAGTAGGTCTGTTGTTTTTTTGTTGGCTAGGAGTTGAGTTGTGGGGGGTTGCTTGGACTAGGGTTTGTGGTTGGGTTGGATTTGGGATGACCAGAGTTTGGATGGATGTCTCCAGCGAGGGCTAGTTTATAGAGGGTGTTTAGGATATGTTTTATATACATAGTAAATTGCTTATGGTATCTTAGGGATATTTTATTTTTGAGTGTGTTAGGTGTTTGGTAATTGAGTGTATGTATTAGGAGGATGTTTTTGATGGCAGGGGTTGTGTAGTTATAGTGTAAATGTTTGAGGGAGGGAGTTGAGAGAGTACAGTGGACGTTATTGAGGCATGTGACTGTAGAGCTTTGGTAGGATGTAATGTGAGCTAGAACTATGCAGGTTAGGATTGTTATTATATTGGGTAGTAGCATGATTGTGTTGGATGTAGGGGGAGGGGGTGTCTATTGGTGTAGTCTAAATGGTGGTAATTAGGGGTAGGGTTAAGGCTAAGAATAAATGTAGCAGTACTGAGGGTGGGTGGGAATAGGGGGCAGGGAGAGAGCGAAGTGAGCATAGCGAACAGAGCAGGCTAGAACCCCCCAGGCTAAAGATTGCAGGGTTAGTGTCTAAATAGCCGTAAGTTTCTAAATAGCCAAATTGTTAGGAGTTATTAGAATCTAGTAGGGAAAAACAATCTATAGATCTGATTTCAGCTGTGTAGATACCTAGTTCAAAGGAAGCAGACAAAAAGTGGCAGTTTAAGTACCTTTTTGCCTCTATTTTACAAGTGGGCAATTCCAGTGTATCTACTGGTTTACCTTTTTTTCGCCTAGAGCTTTATCTTAGTTTACTGATAACTAAAAAGAAAAAGTTTACCTGGGGAATGTATTTACAGCTGATGGGGGTGGGGAGCAGCTGCTGTCCCTAGCCGTGGGTAGAGCCAGTTATTTCTGATTTAGACCAGGTACTTTCTACAGTAGCAGGCTAAGAGAGAAACGTAGCTAGACACCTACAATAACTTATTATTTTTTTTAAAGCCCTTGAGTCCTTGTGGCTGGTTTCTTCACTGCAGATGCAGTCAATGGCCAAGGATTTATAAGGAGAAGAACCCAGCTTCTTCTCAGCCTCACAAGAAGAGCTCACGCAAACATACTCCAGCTAGGTCTCAAGCCATCTTCCACCCATATGACCCCCTTTCCAGACAAGCCAGGTAATCTGTGACTACCTGGCCATACTCACAAAAGCCCCCTATCTCCCTTTGCCTCTGCCACTCCCTATCTACCTGGACAAGCATTACCTGAGACAAATGGGTCCTGTTCATTATTGAAAATGGTTATGTCATGACTTGGAAATCCATTCTTCCCTTCATGGGCATCCCACAACCCCCAAGAGACCAGATCCATCTCTTTCCACAGGTGATTCGAGACTTGATCTCACAGGGGACCATTCAAGAAGTTCCCTCCAGAGAAAGAGGAAAGGCATCTGTTCCAGGATGCTCTTATTCCCCAGGAGAGATGATCCTTGGAGACCAATTTTAGATTTGTCCCAGCTCAGTCTTTTCCTAAAAGTTCCCACCTTCAGGATGCTCACACTACAAACTCTGTTTCCTCTCTTGCTCCAAAATCAAGTGAAAAATGTGGTAACAAGCGGTAAAGTGGAGAGAAAGAAACCAAAGCAGCAGCAAAAGAAAAAATATTCCCTCCAAACCGTCACGCCAGACTAATTTATTAAAAACAAAAATAGTAGAACAATAGCAATAGCAATAAAAATGACAAAGCTTTCGGATATCAAGCCATCCTTCCTCAGTGTTTTACACAAAATAAAAATTAGAACCAATATTTATACTAATAACACGTCACAGCCATTAATTAATCAAAGTGAACACCCAGTTCTTAAAGGTATAGAAACTACATTATATGAAATTTGCGTATTCATTTATCAATCACCCTTTTCAGAACTCTCATGCAATTTGACAGGAGTCTGATACTTCTGTACTGCCCACAGTTGTGAACGTCCCCTTTGTTCTTGAGCAGTGGCACTAATATGCTTGTTCTCTAGTCATCTGGGATACGTCTTTCTCTCCACACTGTTATTAGTATGCTTAGGAGCCATTTCTCCCCTATTTCACCCAGCATTTTTATCATATTTGCTGTGACCTCATCTGAGCCTGCTGTTTTCTCTGACTTCTTTAGTGCTGTTCTTACTTCTTCTATGGCGGGCTCCTCCTCTTCTCTTATCGTAGGCTGTGTCTGGGGCAGTACAGCTTCTGTGTATTTTTTTTTCATTCAGAAGCTGCTGGAAGTAATTCTTCCCTCTGCCTTTGCTATCCTGTGGACTGAAGAGCAGGTTGTTGCTGGCATCTCTTATGAAGGGTGTATGACTATCTTCTTTATCTTTCTGTCTTTGCCTTGCTACCTGATATAGTTTCTTTGTGCCATTTACTGACTTACTTTCTAGAAGCTGGTAGACTGTCTCTGATGCTTTGTTCTTTGCTAATGCAACTCCTTTCTTAGCTTCTTTATTAGCCAGCCATTATTCTTTGCTAGCCTGGTCTGTCTTTTTGATCTTCTACTTTTTCCTCCACTCTTCCTTTTCTTTGATGACTACCTGGACTTCTGCATTCCACCACCAGCTTTCCTTATGTACCTTATTTCCATACCTGGCTCAGCCGCATCTCTGTTCTGTAGTCCTCACACATGTTGTTTTAAGGTGTTGCCATTCTTCTTCAGTTCCACTTACTTCATCCTCTTCTTGAGGTGCTAGGACCCCGAGTAATTCCTTGTGCTTTCTCTACATTCAATTTCCAGGTCTTCAGCCTGGTCTCTCTTGACCATAGATCCTTCCTGGCAACTGTTTGTAACTGATTGTGGCAACCAGTGGTTTATGCTGCGGAACAACTGTTTCACTGGGGATGACATTGCGATCATTGATTCTATTCCAGTGACCTTTCCTTACGAGGAGGAATTCTACCTGAATTGCACGTTGGCTACTCTTGTATATGATTTTGTGACTGTCTCTCTTTCTGAGCCATATGTTGGCTACTATCAAGCCATTTCCCATACAGAAGTCCAGAATAACCTCTCCTTCTTCATTCCTTTTGCCCCACTCATGTGGACCCAGGCATTCCTCATATCTTATGTCTGTCCTGATATGTGCATTAAAGTCACCTATTATTAACACCAGTTTATGTTGTCCTGCTTTTCTAGTAGGTCCTGCAACTGCTGTCTGAATCAAGTCTTTTCCTCACTGTCACAACTCTGCTGTGGAGCACAAGCTGAGATTATGAATACTGCTCTATCATTAGGCTGGAGTATGATTGGCATGAGTCTGTCACTAATTCTGATGACGTTCCTTACTGTTTTCTGACACATTTCCCTCGCCACAATTCCTATACCATTTCTGGACTGTCCTTCTCCTGAATAGTAGACTGTAGATCCCAAGCTAAGTAGCTTTGCTCCACTGCCCTTCCATTTTGCCTCCTGGATACACAAGATATTCAGCCTCCTTCTTAGCATCATGTAGTCCACTTCCAAGCTGCATCCTGTAAGTGAACCTACATGGCGTGTATCAGTTCTTAGTTCATTTTAGCAGGTTGACTGGTTTTACTTCCAGCTTTCACTTAACAGTTTCTAAACAGGGCAGCTGGACACTAGCCGGCTTATTGACTCAGGGATGCTGGGCTTTATGGCAGGCATATACTGGCCAATAGGGGCACATGCAGCCCTCTCACCATTAACATTGGTCCCTGGAATAGGTCAGAGTAGCCTGGGTTTTCAAACTACTTATCACCAGCAAATATCCATATAATATAAATTATAATATTTGGAGACAGTAGTAAACACGACTGAATTACCTAGAGTTATATTGTACTCCACCAAACGGCAGGCTTTGCCACAGCTTACATTAAGTGATCTGTATTTTGTTATCATGAGGATACTGCATGCCACAGTAGATGCCCAAAGCAGTTGATTTATACAACTGTTCCCCCTATAGGGTACCGTGTACAGTCTGTGCTGCCACCCACAGCACCATTCTTTTTGGTGAATTTGGGTATGAGAGGTTTTTGCTGTCCAGTAGTATTGCATTTTTTCAAGTTGTTATCCTTTGGGATTAACAAATGTAACTGATTTTGTTGAAGTGACAGGAGCCAAGTGCAGTTTTGGAAAATGTGGGACTTAAGACGGTCCTAAGGAGTATACTGAATGGCTGCATGTTCAAAGCTAATGTACAAGTTATGTTAGGGTTGTTAAAGAATGTTTTAAGTTATTACATATTTTAGCTCGTGAAGATTGGGTCATTTAGTTGCAGATATGTGTTGGAATGATGGAAATAGAGTTTTGTCTCTGTAAATGTTAGATTAAAATGGCATGTCTCTTTGTAATCATGCGTATACCTTGGAGTTAAAGAATGAAGTAGCTGTCTACTGTTATGTTCTTTTTCTTTGTTGTTATGGTGCATGTTAGTGCTAGAGTTGTGAATGTTGTGTCGTCGGTTTGATTTATGTTATCTTTCTCTTTGTTCAGTGTGTTCTGTATTTGTTTTCGGTTGGGTGTCACTGCCAAGCTCCTGAATGAGCATTGTTTCTTGGTGGGGGTAGACACCACCACATTGCTGAAATGACTTTTGATACATTATAATTGCAGATGGTTGTTTTCCCTGGTTTGATAACTTGGTAATTGAGAGACGCCAGGCTGTGCTACACATAATTGTGAATCTGGTGAGTATCCTCTATTTTAGCAGCCTGAACTTTTCACAAACATACTGTGTGAGCCCCCCCAACAAAGAAAAATGAATTGTTAATATAAGTAGCCATGGAATAATTAATAATTAATATAACCCCTAATGAAGATTTCATTATTAATATAAATGACCCCCACAGAGAACAAATTGACTTCCCTCCAACATATTCAGACACAAATAATATTTTGTAGCTGTTAGCTTCCATTTTTTTTATATTTATTATGCAGCTTTGGATAATTTCTACATTGTCAGAAATATTTACCTTGATTCTTTGAAACTTAAAGCACATTTATGATTTCACACTATCTGTTGTAACAATCATAAAATAAATTTTGTGAAGCTAATATGCTAGGGCTTGACTGAACAATCCATAAAATAATTTTTGCCTTGTCTGTAGTCTTCATTCACCATTTTAACATTTATTATCGTTATTATTAATTTGTTTATGTACTAAACACATAAGCCTAAGTGCTGGTTTTCAAAGTTAACCCCAGAACACTGTCTGATTAATTTGAGTTGCACATTACACAGCTGGAGACTGTGAGGCTCGAACTCTGGATTATATCATAGTGCTCATTAACGTGCCTTAAACCAGTGAACTAATATGTTAACAGCATCATAAAAGGAAGGGAGTTAAAGAAGTCTGCTAAAGTCTTCAGACACATTAATAACTATAAAACAGTGTAAATGTATTTTGTATCACTATGACTGACTTATTTTTAAGAAGTGTACATAACAAATATTGACTTTTTAATGTGTACTGTATTATGAGATGTGTAAAGCTTTTCTGCCTTTAGTCATCTGTTGAGGTTTGACTTCTAAAGGCTGTGATTGTATGCCATATTTAAGTTACTTTTAGATGTTGTTTCCTCCAGAAAGAATGGGTTCTGATTGTCTTAAAAGTGTTAGAAAATTGCAAATCTCTCTTTAGTCTTAATTTTATGTGCACAGAAGAAGTGACTGTGAAATGAAGACCCTATTTAGAGAAGACACCTTTGCAAACCAGAAAACCATTTTCTCCACCACAGAG
>NC_056742.1:167774929-167852429 GCF_019279795.1 Protopterus annectens | reverse complement strand
AATCTCACAAACCAAGCCTGCAAACCCTAAAAACCCAAATCCATCTGCCTCACCACCCTTAATGCACAAAGCCTCAAAAACAAAATTCCCAACCTCCATACCTGGCTCTCTCACAACTACCCCAATATAGTCGAAGTCTCTGAGACCTGGCTTAAAACCTCCATCAAAGACAACAAGATCCTCCCTCCAGGCTACCACTTCCTACACAATGACAGACCTCAGTGAAAAGCAGGTGGAGTAGCTATTATCTACCCCTCCACTCACACCCTTACTCCTTACACAAACCCCATCCCAACCTTTGCCAACTCCAAAATGACAGTAGGCTTTTTAAAACCTAATAACTTCAAATCTATCTGCATCTGTTCCATCTACATCCCACTTGGAGATAATATCAAAACATCAGAACACATCTTCTCTTGGTTTAGATCCAGTAACAAAAATGAAACCTATATCCTAGGTGATATGAACATTAACTGGGCCTCTTTTAACTCTGACACCCCGTCTCATTCAGTCAATCTATACAACTTCACCCAACTCATAAACCTTCCTACCAGGCCAAATAAAGACGGTACCTCTGGTACCATCATAGATTGGATACTAACAACCCACCCCAACCTTACATCAAATGCCAGAATAATACCAACTCTCTCAGCGACCATCTTCCAGCCTTCACAGACCGCCTACCCTCTCACATAGAAAAGCAGCACCAATACGTGAAAACCTGCAACCTAACCTCCTTCAATCCTGAAATCTTTTCAGATTCCCTTAAGCACACTGTCTGGTCACCCCTAAAAGCCCTTCCACTAGACAGTGCTGTATCTTATTTCAACCAAACCTTCCTTACCCTACTAAATAAACTAGCTCCCCTTAGAACCAAACAAATCAAAACTAATCCCTGCCCCTGGCTATCTCACGAAACTAAACATATTATGCATCAACGAGACAAAAAGTGGAAACGGTACCATAAACAAAAAAAAACAGCTACCTCCTAGAATTTAAACAATTACATAACCTGGCCAAAAAACTAAGAACAAAAGATTGCAAAACCTACTACTGCAAATTCCAATCTATGCACTCAACCAACCCTAAGAAATTTTGGAATTCCATTTCCTCCATTCTGAACCCTGGTAGTAAAGACAACCCTAGCCCAGATCCTAACCTTACCAGCCTTGAAACCACCACTAAATTCAACTCATTCTTTACTGACTGCATAGCAAAACTATCCTCCTCCTTCCCTGACCCCCCCCTCCAACACCACCCTCTCCTGCTCCCCTCACTCCCCAATCAAACCCCCCCCCTTTCAGCCTAACACCCATCCCCACAAACATAATAAAAAGACTGCTTCTCAAGCTAAAACCTTGTCGCAATTCACCAGACAACCTAACACTGACCTTCCTCAAACTATCTGCTAAAGCCATAGCCTGTCCCATATCTATTCTTATAAATAGATCCATACAAGAATCTTACATCCCAACTATCTGGCAGCATGCTTTCATCATCCCTCTCCACAAAGTTGGTAAAAACATAGATGCAACCAATTTCAGACCCATAGCAGTACTCTCTCCTCTTTCTAAAATACTCGAAAAGACTATCCACTCACAACTTATGCCATACCTAACCATACAGAAACTCCTCTCCCCTACTCAACACGGGTTTCGGCCCAACCACAGCACCATGACTGCCCTGCTATCCTTTCTAGAAACCATCAACCTAGCACGCGACAATTGCAAATACGTATCATCACTGTTTCTAGACCACTCAAAAGTATTTGACACCATCTCTCACTCCTTACTCCTGTCCCAGCTCTCATACTTAAAGCTCTCTTCCTCTTCCTTAGCCTGGTTCTCCAGCTACCTACCCCACTGCCAACAAGCTGTCCATTGGAAAGCATCAACCTCTCCTTTCTTACCAACTCCCACAGGAGTTCACCAGGGATCTGTACTGGGCCCACTTCTCTTTAACATATTCATCAACAACTTCCACCACTCCATCCCCGAAGCCTCAATTATCCAGTACACAGATGACTCCACCATCATCTGCTCATCCTCCCTCACCTCTGAACTGCTACTAAAAACTCTATCAGCCTTCTCCAAAACTGAATCCCGGATGTAATCCAGTCACCTAGCCCTAAACACAAACAAAACAAAACTAATGATTTTTACTCCTACCAAAAACTCCAATTTCAACAAAAATCTATTCTCCATTAAAAGCCAGAATAACATCCCCCTAGAAATTGTTCCCAGTACCAAGCTACTAGGCATCACCATTGATGAAAACTTAAAATTTGATTCCCACATTTACTCCACAGTTAAGAAAACCCATAAAAATTGGTCTCATCTACAGACACAGCTGTTACCTCAGCCCCTCCACCCAACAAACTCTCACAACTACCTTCCTTCTCCCCTCTCTCATGTATGGCACTCCCCTATTCTCCAAACTTCAACTTGGCCTTTGTTCCAAACTTGAATCATGCTACCACAAAATCTGCAAATTTGCAACCAATTCTAATAACTCTTCTCATCACTGCCACTCCCTACATACCCTCCAATATCTAGAACTCCCCAACTACCTAAAATACCTACAACCTACCACTGCCCACAAACTCATCTACAAACCTGCAGAATGCCCTTCTCTCGTCACATCCCTTATACCCCACACACCCAGCCGCTCCCTCAGATCCAAGAGCCAGAACCTCCTACAAGTGCACAAACCCTCACATCCCCCTGGCCAATTACTACTATCCTACACCATAGCCAAACTATGGAACTCTCTTCCCCCTCCTCTACGCACTATACCAAGCCATAACAACTTCAAATCCGCCCTGTACTCCCATCTGTCCTCCAAATGGGAATGCCCTTCTCATGCTCCTACCCAACCTAAACACCCCCATACTCTTAGACCTATGACCCCTGTTTATAATAATATAGGATCAGTACACTATTCCTGCAATAGAACATCCAGTTTTCTCTGGTAATTAATTTATCCCCCTTTCTCATTTGTATTCTATATGGTATAAGTCTAATAAATTGCACTCTATATGCATTAACACCACACAATGCTTAAATGACCTTTCTAATTCACTAAGTAACCCACATACTATTCTTTACTAGGAATGCTTAAATAATTCTAACTAAATCTTAAAAATAATATTATCTTATATGTCCTATCTTTCCAAAGTTTCTCAAATGTCTGAAAATTGATTTTCATATTATATTTTCCTATCTAATATGGAACTTTATATTCTTCTGTTAGAAATGTTATGCAAGAATGTTTTTTGCTTATTATATATTGTTTATTATTATCATTTTCAACAATGTAACCTCTTTTGCCATGAATGTAACTACTTGTGGAGCTTTTCTCCCCGGGCCTCCACTGAAAATGGGTTGCTCTGACCCAGTGGACTCTCCTGGTCAACAAATTCAAATAAATAAATAACTAAACACCTGCTATTATAAAATAGCTAGGTTTGCTACTGACTCCCCCTTCAGGAGACATCACTGCAATAGTAATCAAACAACTATCCTGGCTAGAATTACCCAACCTGCTCACATATAACCAACTTACAGTAGCCCACGATATTCTGTATTACCCCGAAAGAGTTCCTGCTGTTCAAGATCTACTTAATATCTACTCAAACAAACACCTATTAAGATCCACCAATAAAGCACTGGCTGACACAGGCAAAAGCAACAATAGCTCTGGGGACTCCTTGTTTTCCATTTCTGTTGCAAAAGCATGGAATTCCATTCCCGTAGAAATTAGGACCACTGAAAACAAAAATAATTTCAAAAAACTCCTCCAGTCCCATTTACATAGTTCTTTGTTATATAATTGTTCTGATCCTGGGTAGCTTCACTTAGTTTGATCATATCATGCTTTAACCTTCTATGAAAGCTTGCAACAACTCCTTTCTATACTCTTAATCAATGTGTGTTTACTGTACTAGCCACTGATGAATGTAACCAAATGACTGAACAAAATGTCCTTTCAACTGTATTGTTTATTGTAACACACTGTGCTCCTTATAGTATATTTACTCTTTGCTCCTTTCTTGCCGTTGAAACTGTATCTTATTTACTTTTTGACTCTGCACTGTACTTTATTAACATGTGTATTGTATTACTGTATTTGCTGACTAATCTTTGTGGGCTTTTCTTCCCGGGCCTCAGTTGAAAATGGGATCCATGCCCAGTTGGACTTTCCCAGTAAACAAATGTAAAATAATAAATAAGTAAAATAATTAAAATAATTCTCAGGCTCTCTATGTATGCATTAACATGTCCTAGGGATAATAACAAGAGTCTTCCTTAAATCCAGGTAGACCATTGACTACTTTGATTAATATGTCTTGTTCCCTTTTTGCAAAAAAAAATGTCATGTTTATCTCCTAAGATCTACTTAGCGTAAAACTGTTATTCTAGATTTTACCTTCTGATCTGTGCATTTTCCATCAGAGTCCCTGTCACTGAGACTAGACTTATGCAGCTTTAGTTCTTGTCTTCCTACTTTGTGTTTATGTTCCAGAGAAGAACATATTTGTCTTGCCGTGGACTTATTAAATCATATAAACTTTCCAAGATATTCAAGACTGTGGGCAGTACTGTTATGGCTGGTTTTGTTTTCTTTTGTATTCAAAGATATGTTTTTCTTCAAAATCCCCGGGCTTGGTCACCATATGACAAGAAGTAACTTCAGTTTTTGCAGCAGTGGCTTTGTGTAACTTCAAACCATCAACTGCCACCTCTTCAATAATTTACCACAGGCTCTGTCTGTTTCCTTGTAGGTGACCCTAGAACTAAGGTTTGCATCTTCATTCTTGCTTTGTAACTTATTGTCTGAGCATCCTTCTAGTGTCTGTTCACAGTCATTCTCAGTGACCCTAATGACTACAGTGTGGTCATATGCTATCTTTTGTCATGTTTCAAACCAAAATGTAATTTTCCACTATTGAGATGGCATATCTGTTGCTGGTTATATTCAGCCATTAATGTACTCTTAGACATAATGTTTCATCTGATTCTTCACAATATTCTCGATAATGTATTTAGTTTTTCTCACAACTATTTTTTTTTCAAGAAAGCAACTAGTGACTCTTGTCAAAGACATTACCTAGAATGTTGTCCTCAAGATAATTTAGATGAATGTGTTGTTGATTTACACTGCTAGGAAAAGAGGTCATTTCTAGTATATTTTCTGTATTAAACAAGAAGATGATGAGCTTAGAAAGCCTGGGAGTCAGTAACTTAACACTGGTCTATAGTCTTATTCAGAAATCATTTTCTGGAGGCAGAAGAAGAAGAACATTCAAACTGCCTGCAGAAAACAAAACATAATCATTCATATGATGCAGAGGCAGTTTGCTTTAAGATCTGGATGGAAGAGAATGACATAATCAAAAAAAGTGGTAGAATTCATAGACATCTTGGAATGTCCATCCAAAGTCCCTGGGGTGTGTTTCCAGATTAAATAGTTCAGGACCCACTTACATACTTATTTCCTGTCTTATTGGATATACCTTGCTTTTCTTCCTGGCCACAGGATGGTGCAGTGGTTATTGAGATGAGTCATGTGGGAGTTGAGTCACATTTACGTTTGCCATACTTTTAGCTCAGCATGAGTAACTTATTTATCCTACATCAACAAATATCCGACAGCTCTCTGAAGGAATAAACATGAGCATTGTAAGCCCTTCAGAAATCGACTGCCAATCATTAGCAGACCGGAGTTTCGCTGTGGTGACCCCTAACCGGAAAAAGCCGAAAGAAAAAAAATTGTAAGCCCTTCAGAACTGGCCCACAATGCAACAAATTGTGAAGTCATAGACTCAAAAAAAAAAAAAAAAAAAAAAAAGCATGAAAGCATGAGGGTTGTGTGAAGACAACCACATACAGCTAAGGGCTACAATCTCCTAAAAAAAAAAAAAAAAAAAAAAAAAGGTAATGAGGGCTGCCAGGGATTTAGTGTAGTTGTTTTCCTCTTGCAGAATTATGCTCATCTGAGGGAAGTTTGAAGCTTAAGAGCCATGAGTTTGAAACTCTACTTTAGAGTAATATAGGAAGCAATTTAGATTACTATGCACCTGTAATATTTACTGGGTATCATTACAAGAACTGCAGCCTTTTGGTTTAAAGAGAATTGCTGGTTAACAAATTGCATGCTGCAGAAGTAGTTCCCCTATTTATAAGTCTGAGACACACGTGCAATTTCCAGAACTGTGAAAGCTCATGCTTTTATATATATATATATATATATATATATATATATATATATATATATATATATATATATATGTGTGTGTGTGTACGTACACACGTACACACACACACACACACACACACACACACACACACAGAAGTGAGTATAGAAAATCCTTATAGTTCTTTAAAGTTATTTTTTGCTGTTGTTGTTGCTCTAAGATCGTTGTACTTCCAAAACAGGAGAACACTATAAAAACACTTTAAAACACAGGGATCTCAAACTTAGTATCTGAAATCTCTGTTTCCTCTCACTTTATCTTGCTTTTCCAGGACTCACAATTATGGATATCAAACTTTGACTGTTATTTCATGAAAAGTGATAGTATTTTTAAACTTTGAATTCATGAGTTTCTGATCTACGCACTGAATTTCAGACATTTAAAAAGCAGATAGGATCTGTATCTGTAAACACGTGTTCAGTCCCAGATAAAAATGTCAGAAAATTCTGTACTGTACTGTACCTTTGTCAGGAAAACTAATTATACGTTTTGCCCATTCTGTTCTAATAAAGTGGAATTTAAATAAGAGAATTTCAGTTAAATAACCGTAGACCTCTACTCTTTGCCAGATCCTTCAACACAAACATAAGTAAGTCTACATAAGGATAGCCAGCTTTCTGCTCAGTGTATTGATAGAAGTCACTATTTTGTATGCCTGTGGAAACTTCTTTGGCTTAAACAACCACTATTTGTCTTTCATTCAGCTAAAAGTTGCTTGCAGAATTCTTCATTCTGTTAAAATATCCTCTTCTGTCTATCATTTTTTTCTCAGAGAGCCAAGAGAACTCAGATCTTGTGCTGGCAAAATTCTTTCTATACCTCTGGCCAAGAACAAATATAGAGATTCATACTGCCAATTTTTCGTTTATTGTATTTTTTTATTTTTGGAAAGTTTTGGAATCATCTCTCCTACAGAGTTAGACATTTATCTCAGGAAAGAACAAAGGGATATGCAGCTGATAAAGCAGTTAATTCTTTAACGATCACGAACAGAGTTTTTTCAAAAACAATTTTTTAAGTCTTACTTTTAAGAACTATGTCTAAAACTCTTGCCAAACATGGAAGTGTTACAGAACTGTCTCTCTACATTAATTATAATGTGTAGGCACGGTATACTTATATCATTGGTAAGCACTATATAGGGGTAATTTTAATGAAGAAACAACTCTAAGCTAATTTGGTAATTGCCATCCTGGTAAATGTACATTTTGACAGAAATAGGATAAACTTTTGTATGACTTATTCATTCAGTGGGAGTATTAGAAGTTTTTTTTTATTTTGATATATATATAGATATATATAGATAGTTATATATATATATATATATATATATATATATATATATATATATATGTGTGTGTGTGTGTGTGTGTGTATATATATATATGTATATATATATATATATATATATGTGTGTATATATATATATATATATATATATATATATTTATATATATATATATATATATATATATATATATATATATATAGAGCACTTGCTTAAGAAGAAAAAAAATTTTCAACAAGTGTGTCAATGTGCATGAACTTATATTTGGACATTCTTGTTGAAAACGTCATTTAAAAAAATTGCATGCAGTCTTTAAGTATAAGCTTGTTTCTGTTGTTGTTCTTATTGGCTTTCCTCACTTCATCATTTTCTACCTTTCCTGTCTAATATGTTTCACTCAAGCTAAGGTCATTGTTTACATGTGTAGTTCTCAGAACACTTAGGTGTTTTGCGTATCTCTTCATTTTATTTGCATCTTCTATGCCATATTCTCTGTAACTCTTGATCTGATGTTGTTAATCTTCTTTCCATTCATCACTGATGGGGTTTGGTTCTGAGCCCTCAGAACCAAGTCGGCCTATTACCACGCTCACGCTAGCCAGAAAAACTCTCGAGCTAAGTCTCTACCCAGAATGCCCTTCTCCCTGTTACCTCAGATGTCGTTTTCCACGTAGCCATAAAGCCACGTTTCAGCCGAGCTCTCAGCTAAGTGAAATCTTTTTCATATTTGTGTAAAAATTGTTTGGATATCTTCATTTTTTTATTAAGTGATTAGCATTTTTAGTGTTGTTTCTTCTGTGTAACCTTATTCTTTCCTCTCTATCCAATGTTACCATTGGTAAACTCTCAAGTACCATTGCTGGTACGGCCTTTCTTCCTTTACCCTTGTGGTATTTCTTCAGTACCATAGTTGGTATTGTTTCTCCTGTTTAACCTGTTAGCTTTAAACTTTATTCAGGTGTTTCCCTTTTCTTCTCCACATACCAGTGCATTGTTATATTTGTGATTTTGTGAACGGAGTTGACTTCATTATAGTTGGATTATACGGTTGACCTGTGGGGTTTTTCCTACCAAGATGTCGGATAAGAAGGGTACTTCAGGTTTTAAGCATTGTACTTCTTGTAAGGGCAAGTTACCTAACAGTGATCCTCATGATGACTATGTATACTGTTTGGGAGTGGCCCACCTTTCGGTGCAGCCTCCATGTGACATTTGTCAGAGTTTCAGCCAACGCACTCTTAATAAGCGCAAAAATAAACTCATTCTAAAAGGGTTACTCAAGTCTCCCTTCTCAGAGGCCATTTCTGTGATGGAGGTCTCAACCCCTCCTTCTAAAGACAAAAAGAGATCTCACTCTGTTCCTTCTTCACCATCGGGTAATCATAGCAAGTCTGGGAAATCAAAGATCCCTAAGTTATCGTCGGATCATAAATCTGTCTCTTCGGCTCCTTCTTCTTTGG
This sequence comes from Protopterus annectens, assembly GCF_019279795.1. Taxonomy (NCBI): domain Eukaryota; kingdom Metazoa; phylum Chordata; order Ceratodontiformes; family Protopteridae; genus Protopterus; species Protopterus annectens. The sequence continues at coordinate 167,843,425 of NC_056742.1, read as the reverse complement.
CTCCGACCTTCTCAAAGCCTTCGATACCGATACTTATTTATGCACTGGTCCTGCCTCCAGCACTGATCATAGACCGTTCTACTCCTATTTTGACTTCAGCACCTGTAGCCACTTCGGCTCAGGGCACATCTTTGACTGCGCCATTAGTTTCCATTTTGGAACCAACCGGTTCAGCTCTGAGTGCCACTTCGGCACCGAGCATTGTACTGACCTCACTGGATTTGACACCTTTACTTCCTATCTCAAAACTAGAGACTTCGATGCTGGCAGACCTTGCACCATGGACCCAATACTCCCCCTCCATAGATCCATTTCTGGGACAAGTGTATAGCCCATTCCTCAAATGTCCTGACTCTCCATCTGGAGTATCCACTAGATCCACCAGGAGCCTTTTGAAACATGGCGTGGTGCATCTTGTAGACCAGCTGTTGTTAGCCAGGGGGATTCCTTCACTTTTTAAGACCCATCCACCTGCAGGACTTGGGTTACCTTATCCATGGACTCCATCTTACACTCCTCCTTCGACCATCTCGCTTTTTAAGCCTTCTGCTCTGACATCCTCCTTGGAAACCATCACCTTGCCACCTATGGTGCATCTCACTCTGGCTGTGAGTTTATTCCTTTGGTCTTCGGTTCCCACTGATCCGGTCCTTCCTCAATCTGGGGATTGGGGGATGGGCCCGTTGGCCCGGGAAATGAAGCCGCCTCTCTCCTCGGTTCCATCCTTGGCACCGATGGCTGCGTCCGCGCTGATCCTGCTTGAGGCTCCATCCGTAGGGGCGGGTTCATTGGAGTGGGGTGTGACCCTGGTCCTGAGGTTATCTTTCTCATTTCTGGGCTCCCATCCCTCTTCGGGTGGGCCTGCTTTCCATGCAATGGAGAGGGCTCTTGCTAGCACTCCTTTGATGTCGGAACCCCAGTTTTCACTCCCTGAGTTACAGCTGTCACAGACCACCCCCTGGGACACAGAGAAGCCACAGGACACCCCTGTTCAGGTTACCCACTCTTCCGAGTCTTCCTCAGAGACCCCCACTGAGGAGCCCCTTCGAAAGAAGACGTGTAAGAGGAAGCATGTGGACTCACCTGAGGAGTCCTTAATGGAAGACATGGATTACGATGATGGTGAAGGGTCCCCACGGTCACCTACTGATGATGTCTCCTTTGGAGACATCCTGGAGATGTTAAAGCAGAGAGGTGGCTGGAAGACCTCCAATCCTTCGTCTGAGGAGTCCGTGTTCCTGCAGGCTTTTCGCACCCAGCCTTCTACCTCGTGGGTGACCCTGGCTGCTGATGAGCTTGTCCAGCTCACTGTGCAGCATGCATGGAAGAACCCTGATTCCATTGAGGTGATCCCTTGGAGACCAGACAAAATTCTTTCCCCTCCCGAGGAGAACCAGCATTGGTCCAGGGGGTTACCAGTTGATGCTATGGTGGCGGTGGTGGCCACGAAAAAGGACTTGGCTGAGGAAAGTCCCACTGTCCACCCGCCCAACAGGGAGTTCCGGGTGATGGACAGACTTGGGAAGCGTGTTTTTGCATCAGGGACCTTTGCCGTACAGTCCCTGAATTATTTGGCACATTTTACGAGGCTCCAGATGGACTTGATCTCTGATTTCTCTGGGATGCTCGCAGGACAATTGTCTGATGAGGTCAGGGACAAAGTGGCCTCGCAGCTCGCAACTCTGGAATCAATATCCAGCACTTCCGTGAGGTTGCTGTCACATGCAACCGAAAGGGTGGCTAGAGCAGCGGGTTTGGGCATTGTTATGAGGCGTCATGCCTGGATGCACATTTGTGACCTCACGGACCCCTTCAAGTCTTCCTTTCTGAATGCTCCCATCGAAGCTTTGTCCCTTTTTGGCTCCAAAGTGAAGGACACGCTAGCCAGGTGCGAGCAAGATGGAAAGACTCTGTCTGCCGTAGGCCTATGCTTTTCCAACCCTCAATGTACCTTCTCCAGGAATCAAAGGAGTGGAAAGATGTGGCACAATAAATCTCAGGGTCCCTTCTGTGCCACACGTGGTGATGAAACTCCCAGAGGCAGAGGGGGTAACAATTCTGGAGGACACCCTATAGAGGCAGAGGGGGTCCTCATAATTAGGGCACCAGGGATTCCTTCTCTGGACAGCCTTATCAGCGCTCCAGAGGAGCAGCCAGATTGCTTACTTCTTGAAGCAGTCGGGGGTTATTTCTCTCTGCACCAAGCTGCCTGGCAATCCCTCACCACCAATCATTGGGTGCAGAGCATTATCATTAGAGGTTACATCATTCCCATTTCTTATCAGCTAAATTTCCTAAGAAAACTTCACGACATTCCACCCAGTCAAAGGGAAGAAGCAGCTCAGAGATTATAAAGCTGTCTCAAAAAAGAGTCATCCGACCAGTCCCACCAGACCAGCGTGGATCTGGATTTTACTTGAGATTCTTTTTTGTGCCAAAAAAGACAGGGGACTGGAGACCCATTTTGGATCTCAGCAGCTTAAACAAGTCTGTCACCCAAACCAAATTCTGGATGGTCATGGTTCAGTTCATTCTCCCCTTTTTAAGAGAAGGTGATTGGATGTGCTCTGTAGATCTCTGGGATGCTTATTACCACATCAAGATGGACAAATGCTCCAGGAGTCTGTTTCGCTTCTGGCTAGAAGCCAGTTATTATCAAATCATTCAACCCTGCCATTCGGTCTCTCTACAGCCCCCAGAGTGTTCACGAACTGCATATCAGTGGTAACAGCTCACTTGAGACTAAAAGGATTCTGGGTGTTTCCATATCTGGATGACTGGCTCCTTACCTCCCCCACCGAGCATCTTCTGGTAAAAGCACTACATTATACTCTCTCTCTCTCTCTCTCTGGCAAAATTGTTGGGAATAACGATACATTGGGAGAAATCAAACCTTGTCCCAACACAACAAATAAAGTTCACTAGAGCAGTGTTCAACACTCATTCCTGTCTGGTATCATTCCCATTTCACAGACTTCATCGACTGAGGCTTCAACTCCGGGTGATACTCTCACAAACAACAGTTTCTGAAAGGGAAGTTCTTCAGACCCTAGGTTCTATGGCAGCGTCAATCCCAATAGTGCCTCTAGCAAAGCTACACATGCGGATTCTGCAGTGGCTCCTTCTATGTCAATGTTTTCCAAACTATCACCCCCTCACTTACCAGATTCATGTAACCAACTCCTGCAAACAGGACCTGCTTTGGTGGATGAGGCCAGACGCAGAACTTTGGAGTCATCCATTTCAAACTCCTCAGCCCACAGCCATTGTGACCACGGATGCTTCCCTGATCGGGTGGGGGGCCATTTCCAGGAAAAGACTGTCCAAGGCACATGGTCCACCTCAGAGGCCCACCTGCATATCATTGTTCTGGAACTGAGACCTGTGTTGTTAGAGTTGCAGGCCTTCCATTTGGCTCTCCCTTCCAGGACAATTGCAATTCAATCAGACAATATGTCGGTAGTCTGGTATATCAACAAGCAAGGAGGAACCAAGTCCTATCCCCTATGTTGAGAAGCCATGAGAATTTGGCAGTGGGCAGTAGCTTCCAACCACTTTCTAATAGCAACACATATCCCGGGCAGATCCAACTCCGGTTGATACTCTCACAAACAACAGTTTCTGAAAGGGAGGTTCTTCAGACCCTAGGTTCTATGGCAGCGTCAATCCCAATAGTGCCTCTAGCTCTGTGTTGTTAGAGTTGCAGGCCTTCCATTTGGCTCTTAAGCTTCCAACCACTTTCTAATAGCAACACATATCCCGGGCAGATCCAACGTGATTGCGGACAAGCTGAGCAGATGCATCCTCATGCCTCATGAGTGGTCCCTCAACCCCAAGGTGGCATCAGCAATCTGCAGACACTGAGACCAGCCCTGCTGCGATCTTTTCGCCTCCCCATCAAACACCAAGTGCAGCAGCTATTTCGCCCTACTTCCTCCAGGAGGGGAGTCACCGAAGAATGCTCTGATCCACGATTGGCCCATGTGACTTCTTTACACTTATCCTACCATCCCTCTGATCCCACAATTTCTAAAGAAAGCTCTTCGATTGAGATGCAGGGTGATCCTCAAAGCCCCATTCTGGCCTCAACAAGTTTGGTTCCCCTTCCTTCGGCCTCACCTAGTATACCCACTGTGGATTCTGGACCCTCTACCAGATCTGATTACTCACCCCCCAAGGTTTGAGTCACCCAAATCTGTTCAATCTCAAGCTGACAGCTTGGTTTCTCCACTTCCACTGGTAGCCAGGCAAGCTAATCTCTCCTCGCTTGTTCAAGACATCATTCTGGCCTCTCATAAACCATCCACCAGTAGACTATACCAGGATAAATAGAAAGGATTCTCCATCTGGTCCAAGGATAACATGCTAGACCCGTATTCGGCCCCAGTTACTGCAGTGCTTCAATACTTGGCTAGGCTTTTTGATAATAGAACCTCTGCCTCTACTGTATGAGTACATCTAGCAGCAATTTACAATTTCCACAATGGTATAGATGGCACCCCTCTTATCTCTGTACGCATTTGCAAGGCTTTCCTCAAGGGGACTTCTCATATTAGGCCTCCTGTTAGACAGCCCATGGAACCTCACTCTAGTCCTTCAGACTTTGACTCAGAAACCTTTTGAACCTGCTGTGCAGTGTGCCATTTTGTCTTGGAAATGCTTGTTCTTGGTAGCCATCACTTCTGCCAGAAGGGCATTGTGTATCAAGAGGCCCTATCTGGTCTTTCATAAAGACAGAGTATCACTTCGGACAAATCCATCCATTCTCCCCAAAGTGGTTTCTGAATTCTCCATAAACCAGACCATTGACCTACCAGTGTTCTTTCCGAATTTTGCCAGTAGAGGAGAGTACTGCCTTCACTCTTTAGACATCCATAGAAGACTGAGATTTTATCTGGACAGGACCAAATCTTTCTGTAAATCTGAACAGCTTTTCATCTCCTGTTCTGGGTCCAGAATGGGAGAGGCTGTTTCCAAGGTTACTTTATTAAAATGGCTAAGGGACTGCATACATTTCATCTATTCCCCCAGTAATGCACCTATGCCAAAAGTTAAAGCTCACTCCATTAGATCTGTGGCAACATCTGTAGCTTTCCATTCCAGGGCTTCCATGGATGACATCTGTACAGCACCTACTTGGGCTAAGCCTCATTCCTTTATCAATCATTACAAATTGGACTTGGTCTCCAGAGGGAGAGCTGTCTTCGGCTCAATGGTACACAGGAATGTTCTTCCATTAGGGCCACCCATGGACCTCAAGGTAGCTTGGGATTCTGTCCCATCAGTGATGAATGGAACGAAGATTAACATCAGATAAAGAAGTTATGTCTTACCGTAACCTTCCATCTGTGTTGTTCATCTTCTTTCATTCATCACTTCTCACCCTCCTCCCCCCTCCAAAGGCTCCTGGGGCATGCTTTGGGTCTAAATGGTGCCCTAGGGTAGTTGCGCAGAAGTGGTCTCAGCTTTACTTCCTTTTTCTCTAGCAAACTCGATCTGTGGTAACAGGGAGAAGGGCATTCTGGGTACAGACTTAGCTCGGGAGTTTTTTTGGCTGGCGCGAGCTTGGTAATAGGCAGACTCAGTGAACAACACTGGATGGAAAGTTATGGTAAGGCATAACATCTTTTTTTTTGTCAGCCCAGGGAGTGACAACACATCGATGTGATTTTTGGGAGTGACTACACACAGATGTGATTTTGTGTAAACAGTGTTATATATGCAGTAATGTTTGCTTTTGCCTAGTTTGACTAAGTACTCTATCATATAGTATTGTGGTAACTATAAACAGACATTTCAGCTGATTGTGGCTTGATATTGTTGAACTCCTGTGAATTCCTTTACTATAATTAATTGCTGTCAAGCATAACTGTTTACATATATAATTTACTTGTACTTTATTTTTCTTGTATTATGTTTTGACTATTTTGTATATCATGTTTTACATCTGTACATTTATTTTCTGCCCAGGACTCCACTGAAAATAATATTTTTCCAGCTGGATACTGCCCAGTTAAAATGTAAGTAAATAAGTAATTAATTAAATAAATAAATATAAGTCTAATGGAATATGACTCTACAATAATTATAAAATATTTTAACAGCTAGAACTTCAAATAGATAACATTATATAGCCAGCAAGATGCACAGTTACCAGAGAAAGCGTACAGTGTTCTTAATATTAAAGTGGGGTGGTAGTAACATTTTCATTCTTGCCCTGTTATCTATTTTTAAGTACCATACTCTGTTAAGGATAAGGCCTAATGAGCCATGTCTTTTTAATTATTTTGACTAAATAACTTTCTTAAGGGACATTTGAACTACTTACTGAAAGAACATGTATGCTTGGTTTTCTTTTTGCTCATTACGTTTTGAAGATTTTAGTGGGAGAAATTAACCAGTTTTAAGCCATTTGGCAGTGAGGCCATAGTCTTGAAAGTAGCCACCCTGTTATTATTTGTAAAGAGTGTCATAAAGCAGAAGAAAAAAATAGTGCTTGCCCTGCATTTTGTTTGGATAGAAGTATATTCCTAAACACTGTCAGCTGGAAACTAAGCCAACACTGATTAATTACCTAAAGGACACAGGGATGTTGACTTAATTAGTAACATTGTTCCCCTACAAAATCAAGCATGTGCATGTGTGTCTGGCTGAACATGCATTCACCACCCCCCCCCCCCCCCACACACACACACACACACACAATATAATACATATACATACTTTCCTAGTAGGGGAGTATACAGGTGAAAGGCAAATAGAAATCGGAGGTCATTTGTGCTTCACAACGTCAGTTGATCTGTTATATAGCTGTAGCTCATTCACTCCCTAGTGATCACTGCTGAAACCAAGGCCAAAGCTATCCAGGGAGAACAGAATCTGACATGGGCCTCCAGATTTTCTCTGGAGCTCATGTAGGCTGCAACCCATATGCCAGAGTTAAATTGTCAAGTTCCCCTCTAGTGAGACATTTTTCTTTTTTTCCCCTTTCAACAAACAAAAGAAAAAAGTCTGATTTTTAACTGGAAAAAAGTGCATGCAGTTTAATAACTGCAGTGAGTAAAACAGCTTTTGTATTTCGGGTAAAATGTATTTTCTTTGCTTCACTCACATTTTTTTTTACTTCAAATTTCAGTGTTCCTGCCTGTGGGATTCAAATTACTGGGACTTTTAAGCAAAATGAAATGTTTGTAGAGCACACACAGTATAAAAATATAAAATTGTACATCTACTGAAAGCACTCTTAATGTTATGCTCATGGCTGTGCCACTGTTTGTTCTAGTGCTTTGTGGTTAATTTTAATAATTAATGAGCTAACTGAGCTTTGTAATACCTAGTATTAGGCTACGTTGGGGTATTTCATTGAATAAAATAGTAATTTAAACATTCCATGAGGGCTTCAGACAAATTATATATTTTGTACTTTAGAAATTTAGCAACGATCACAAATTTAGGCTGCTAAAAGTAAATCATCAAAGAGTGGAATAAAAGCTGATGTTTTAAATAACACCCAAGCCAAGCAGAAGCTGAGCCAAGTGAAATACCATACAGTTTATAGAGTGATCTTGTTAACATTTGAAATTCAAAATACCTTTTTTATTTTTCTCAGTAGAGTGCTTTTTTTTTACTATACAAGGCTACACGAAAGTTTTCTCACGTTGGCATCTCTTTCCAGTAGTCTGAGCTCCCAGTTTTGCCATCAGCTTTGTTATTTCTCAGTGACATCATAATCTGTCTAGCAGTTAGCACAGAAGACTGAGGGTCTGAGTTAACAAGCTGCTTCCAGTAGTCAAAAGTTCAGGGTTTGATTCTTTCCCCTCCATTTATGTACCATGTGACTCTAAGCAAGTCACTTGAATAAACAGTTCTGCTGTGTCTCCACTGAAAGGTGCACTTGTGTCCAGTGGGCTTAAAAATGCAAAATGTCTAAGTGATTTTTTTAAGAAACAGTAAGGCCATGTTGATTTTTACTATATGGAAAAGGGATAAGTAGGTTAATGGTAAAATTAACCTCATTTAAGTAATCTGATTAGTCAAAAATACAGCACAATCTTGGATTATTCATGTTTGTAAGTAAGGAAACTGATTCAGTAAATCTTTATCAGTCAAAAGTGAAGTAATGTGTACTGGCGATGGATTAGTTTTACCTGATCACTATGGGAAACTGTTTTAAAGCGTGGGCAAGGAAGAGTTTTTTATCAAGTGACTGAACATCACTATTTCAAGCCCAGTTTTGTACACGTATGATTTTATATACCATTAATATTTAAATCAGTATTCTTTCATAGTACAGTATAAAAGTGTGGGCAGGGCCGGCCTTAGCTGAAATGGCACCCTAGGCAAGGTAGTGCTGTGGTGCCCCTTAAGCCCCTCCCACAACATACTCAAGAAACACCCCTATTTCAGCCACACCCACAGGTAGGTCACCCCCCCAAGAAAGCCACTCCAGTCATTTCCTTAAATCATTTAAATGCATAAGAAGAAAAAAGATGCCTTGTAATGTAGTTAACCTACAACTACCTTTGTGTATGGGTTCTAAAAGAGGAGTTATTAGCAAATTTGGCTATTTGATTATAGCAGGTTGCCAGTTTGCTGGTTTCTGTTTTGGATAGATTTGTTAAGACTGGGGATGCATAAAGTAATGTTGAGAGCAAGTGAGTGTGAGCAATTGAGGTCCTAGCAGTATGGGTCAAGTAGGATTTGTGTTTGTAGAGACTACCTAGCTTTCTGCGAGTGTTTTTAATAGCTAGATTAATGTGGATATCAAACTTTAACTTGTTATTAATAGTGACGCCTAGTAATTTTGTGTGAAATTCAGGTGTGATAAGTGTACCATTTTTAGAGTGAATATTGAAAGTGGTGGTAAGGCTGGTATTTTGTGAGGTGACATCACTTGTTAGCCTGATTTTGTCATAGGAACTCAGTAGAACTGCTACAGAATTATTTTATTTAACATCTGGCTGGGTGGCCTAACGGTCAAGGTATTTGCCTTACAAACACAAGATGCAGGGTTTGAGTCTCACAAGGGATAATTGGCTAGGCTTACAATGGCTCGCAAGAGCAGTTAGCCTAGTACTAACCTATGAACCTATTCGTTTACCAGGATAGTCTGACTGGACAACAGATGTCAGTTTTCAGCCGATTTTTAGGGGGAAAAGCTCCAGAAGAATATTTTTAGAATTTACAGAAGCCACTGAGATACAGAATCAAGACAGCATGGATGACATTCTTGAACAGGGTAAGAAAGACACTATGTTCATGGCTTACTTAAAATTCTAGCAAGCCATCTGATACTGTACAAATGGGCAGTCTCGAGAGGGTCAGAGTACATATAGTACACTCAAATGAAAGCAGAGTAACCAAGTGCATACCATAGGACCAAAGTCCTTTTCAACATCTTTATAGCAAACACTGCACTGGAGATGTGGTAACAAAATAAAAGCAGGTTCTTCTGCAGATGACAGTTACGCATCTGGGTTTATATAGAGTAATGTCAAGAAAAAAGAAGACAAGCCTGAAAGAATAAAAAAAAAAAGAATAAAAAACCTACATCTCAGCTGCTGGAGGGTTGGGGGTTTAAATACTACTGTTAAGATAACCATATTGCTCTTGGGACACATGCACAATTCAAGCAAAAAGCTCAAGTTCTCTGTGGCTACAGTAAGCAATAAAAAACAGCACCTGTGACACCCTGACAAATCTGCCATTTAATACTTGCCCAATAATATTTAAAGAGATACCTAGCTTCCTTTGGAATACTGGGCTAGAAACATGCAGAAATGGCAAGCAGGCTCACCAAACTCCCAGAAAAACAATTTTATGAAGTATCAACAAGACACCATAAAAAGTGCCATCTTATGGATTCGGCATGAACCAAGCAAGTTTCCCCAATCAAACAGGTGTTAGCTACTTTAAGTGACCAGGTATAACTTTTTCCTTTTTTTTTAGGAACCAATGGCTTCCCTATATTTTTAGAGACTTCATCTTTCTGAATAGCGTCTCTGTTTTCAAAAGTATCCTGTAAAGTCTGCCCTTGTTGTTCTTGGGAGATTGTATAACTCTCCCTATAACCATCATCCGGGGTAACACCATTTGTAGAAAAGGGGAACAAATTTAGGAAAGTCCTAACCTCGAGGCTTGCCTAGACTATCTCCTTGGTTACTAAGAAGGCTAAGTGGGATTAACCCTGGACTGGGACTGCATCCCTGGAATCACAGCTGCCAAATGTCCAAGATTTTGCTTAACATGCATATGAATAACCAGCATTTTTGTTGCTAGTAATTAAACAATAATAAATCACAGCTGTCTGTTTCAATTAGTTAACCAATTTAGAAATCCATCACCAACAATAACTTTTAGTCTTTCACCTTTGAGAAGGATGGGCGACATGGAGATGCCACATAGCTCTGTTAATGACATACTGCTGCATCTGTCCCTGGTCCCCTCCACCCCCCTCGGAGTTCAACACAAGATTGTGGAAGTGGTTCACCAAAACGTTATAGGCTCCTCTGGCCTGGTTTCTAGCAACTTCATTAAAGCTTCCCTTAACATGATCCTAATTCCGGACTGTGTTAGGAAAACTCGTTCGCATTCCTCTTTGAATGCTTTAGAGTCCGAACTTACCCGCATTATGTACTCGTCGCTTCTCCATCTTTTCTACTAGCATTTAATTATTAATTAGGAGAAAGCCACACCAAACGCCATGTTGTTAAACATTAAATCAGTTTCGCGCTTAAGAAAGGTTGATACTCTATTGCTAGTTTAGCCACTTAATAACTTTAGAAATACCAAAGTAAGATCATGACATCTAATAATGACCCAACTACACAAACGTTAAGACTTCACACCGCGTTACTGAGCGGAAGCAATGCCCTTTAAGGACAAGTCTTCCGGACTTGTTGTTAAGGCGACAAGAGAAACAGGTGCCGCTGTTCTGTATCAGAACTTAGTACTAAAATATAAGTAGAATGAAAACTTAGCTAATGCAGATGCTCAGTTTCACAATACTGCAGCTAAAACCATAAACAATGAAGCAGAGTACAGGCGAAACAGAAGACAAATATAATTTTATTCTGTAATACTACACAGAAGTGTACGCCAGTCAACAACTTTACCACTTTTCAGAATTGCCTCCACACAAACCACATACAGTTTCTAAACTACGTACACCGTTAACTGTCCAGGAAAAGCACTACAGAGTACAAATCCAAGGCTGGGTTATGATTACAAACTTTTTCCTCTTGTTTGTAAGTCCCACTGGCTACCGGCTCAGATGTCATCATTTTTTTTTTTTCCTAATCTCAGCCCTGCTGTGTATTTCTCCACCCAAAACAGACACGAATGACACGAGCTAGGAAAGAGAATACAGCAAGTTCTGTGAGATAAATTTTGAAACCTGCCATACCAGTAAATGACTAATTTTATGTATTATTTAGGATTCTGCTGATGTGAAGACTACACCAAGCTATAAAAGTGGAAGGGCGCTCACCCTTCCCCCTCTCCCTATTGTTTTGGTGCCCATCACTCAGATAGGGTGCTGAGAAGATAGCAAAATAATAAAATAAATGAATACATAAAATGCGCCCTTTACGAGGCCGGCCTGTATGGTGCCCTAGATGGTCGCCTAGTTCGCCTATGCCTAAGGCCGGCCATGAGTGTGAGGATTACAGTGCACAAGCAGTAGTGATATTGGGAGCTAGAATAGTAAAGTAAGAGAATGTAGATATACATGCAGTGTGGGGGTACTATGCCCTTCATAAAAAGCCAGAGCAGTTTTGCTAACCTAACCGTGAGACATTGGGGGATATATCCTTGACTATAGCCCTGGTACCTGCATTTGAATAGCGGCTTAGGCACCAAAAGTGGTTGGCTGACACCAACTTGACCATCCTGGGATTGGGAGAGATGATTTCCCTTCAGCCAATTGCTGTCATGTAAAGGAAGGCTTGCATGCCATCAAAGTGACCAGTACTGGGGACATAGGCTTGGCAATCAAATGCAGATGATGGCAGCACTCATTAGCATGTAGGTAGAAGCTTGCACATACATGTGAAAAGTGCTGGATGCCCCACAGTGATGGACAAACGTTTCAGCCCCCCAGGAGAGACTAGGGCCTTAATTAGAAACTTTCTTATTGTCAGGGTGCCAACAAGGGCACACACCACACTACCTCCATGTTGCCTAGGTGACGTCCCTTCTGGTTGACTTTTGCCTATGTGCTGCGTGGTGGGTAGGCTAGATGGATAGCAGATATAAAGGCAAAGAGGCTCTTTAAAAAAAGCCAGTGTGGATTTGCTGTATACTTCTACTTGGAAGAGTTTGTTGGTGTGGTCTGACAAATTTCTTGTGTTCTGAACACAGTGTTCAAAGCAGTTGTCTTGGAATGCCTGTTTTGAATTTTTGGATTTCAGCATGTCATAGCGAGTCCCTTTTGTGCATTTATTCATGCTTATTTTGACTTTTGCAGTTATTTCTCTTGCATGTGATGTTCTCTGACTAGTTAATTTGTTTCAGTTCTCATATTATGCTTTTCTGTTCTTTTTCTTGTTCATATTATTTTTAAATAAAACCATTTTTTGACTATTTGATATGCAGATAGCACTGACTCCTTCCCAGTTTTATGCAAAAACTGTCTCCAAGCTGTTCCGATTTTATGTGTACCAGTGATCTTCATGCCCAGATGTTTTGTATTCTGGGAAAAGGAGAATCTTTAATAGCCACTCAAATTATCTCTGGTACAGGTAGTTTGGACCACCCTCTGACATACCTCATAAACTACTCAAGAGAGACTATTGCCTTATGAAACAGCAAGTAAACTATCCTAATACATAAGATTATATTATACATATTTTTGCATATGAGACAGATGCAAGTGTTTATTACATTCTGCTTTCCTTTTGGATAAAAATGTAAGATATCTGGACCTGGATGATATTAGAAACTGCAAGTAAATAAATGTAATTATTACTTAAACAGTATTTTAGATAGCGTAGTAGTCTAGGAAATACGGGTGAGTTACTTCTCAAGAAAGTTTATTATATTATTTGTTGAAATGAAGAAGAAACAAGAAAAAGACATGTTGATTTTTCAACAGCGTTAGTCAATAACAAATTTAACAGATTTACATGAGTCTGACATAATTGCTGAATTTGCTTGAATGTGCCACTGTACTTTATGACTTACTGAGTTATTTATACATTAACATTCTAAACCTAATGTTGATCCACTGCATTGTCCTATAAATAATGTAACAAATTGTTAAGCAGAGCAGTAAAATTACATGATTTAAGCTTTGCTTGTTTACGCAGGCTTTCAGTAAACCATTATGTTGAGATGTGCGTATAGCAGTACATGAAAAGGTGATTTTATTCTATCAGTTACTTTGTGGATGTGAGATTTTTTTATGGAATTTGGATTTAAATTGCAAAGAGATTAACTGCACACAGAAGTTTAAAAAAGCAGATTTTGTGGTTGGCTGTTTAAATGATGCCACCAGTCTGTTAATGGGGCATTTGTACTGGTAATGCTTTTGAACTTGTTTGACACTGTGAACAGCATAGAAATCGATTACTGGTCACTTTCTTATTAGAAAACTGGATCAGTCTTTACTGTCCACTTAAATTACAATTTGATTGTTAGGGATATTTTCCTACTTATTACTTGTGAAAGCATGCAGCACTTTCGCACAGTGCTGATATAAACAGCATATAGCAGACAATGCTTACATCCAGAACTTGGGCAGACACCTGTGCCCCAAATATTCCAATGATCACTTTTTTTTCACTACCAGACATTTATTCCTGAATTATTTAGCTTATTGGAATATCTTTGGCCAGTACAGAACTCTGACTGGAGTATATCTGGCCACCCCATAGTATATGCAGAAATAGTTTTCTTAAGCAGTGAATGTTCATTAGAATATCATTAAGCAAAAGTGCTTCTTTATGATGTATGAGGACTTAAAAAAAACACTCACAGATCATCTCTTACCATCAGAAGTTTCATATACTGCTCATCTGTATTGAATTCCTCATTGAGAATACCTCTTTATCCCTACAGTAGCACCTTCACCAGCACAGTATTCCTGCTGCAGCACTTGTCACCAGCACAATATCCCTACTGCAGCACCTTCACCAACACAGTATTCCTACTGCAGCACCTATCACCAGCACACTATCCCTACTGCAGCACCTGTCACCAGCACAGTATCCCTACTGCAGCACCTGTCACCAGCACAGTATTTCTACTGCAGCACCTGTCACCAGCACAGTATCCCTACTGCAGCACCTATCACCAGCACAGTATCCCTACTGCAGCACCTGTCACCAGCACAGCATTTCTACTGCAGCACCTGTCACCAGCACAGTATTTCTACTGCAGCACCTGTCACCAGCACAGTATCCCTACTGCAGCACCTATCACCAGCACAGTATTCCTACTGCAGCACCTATCACCAGCACACTATCCCTACTGCAGCACCTGTCACCAGCACAGCATTTCTAGTGCAGCACCTGTCACCAGCACAGTATTTCTACTGCAGCACCTGTCACCAGCACAGTATCCCTACTGCAGCACCTATCACCAGCACAGTATCCCTACTGCAGCACCTATCACCAGCACATTATCCCTACTGCAGCACCTGTCACCAGCACAGCATTTCTACTGCAGCACCTGTCACCAGCACAGTATCCCTACTGCAGCACCTGTCACCAACACAGTATCCCTACTGCAGTACCTGTCACCAGCACAGTATCCCTACTACAGCACCTGCTGCCAGCACAATATCCCTACTGCAGCACCTACCACCAGCACAGTACCCCTACTGCATTACCTGTCACCTGCACAGTACCCCTACTGCAGTACCTGTCACAAGCACAATATCCCTACTGCAGCACCTGCCACCAACATAGTATCCCCACTGCAGCACCTGTCCCCAGCACAGTATCCTCACTGCAGCACCTGTACAATATCCCTACTGCAGCACCTGCCACCAACACAGTATCCCCACTGCAGCACCTGTCCCCAGCACAGTATTCTGCTGCAGTACTGTCACAGCATCCCTGCTGCAATAATTGTCACCAGCACAGTATCCCTACTGCAGCACCTATCACCAACACAGTATCCCTACTGCAGCACCTCTCACCAGCACAGTTTCCCTACTGCAGTAAATGTCACCAACACAGTATTCTTGCTGCAGTACCTACATCTTACTAAAGCTCATGCCACTTGAACAGTGTTGCTGTTGTTACTACCTGTTGGCAGCACAAAGTTGTTACTGTAGCAAATCACCAGCACAGCTGTCATACTGAAACAACTCTCATCAGAAGAATGTTCGTTCTATAACATCTGTCACCCGCACAATGTTCCTACTTTAGCATCCATCACCATCACAGTATTCCTACTGAAGTGCAGAAGGATGAAGCCCTGACTACAACTCAGGTAACCTGTTTTGATTAGTGGATTTGGCATCTGGGAGCAGGGAAAGGGATTGAGTTTGAGTACCTGATGTCAGCTAACTCATCCTGGAGGAGGGTGTTCACTAGACTGCTGGGTCAGTGGTATTGATTGCACATTGTGATGGCTGGATGTGTCACCTTCCCCTACTCCCCAGTAAAGGTCATGTTGGCTCAAGCTGCGTCGAGCAGAGATTTTCCTGCTTAGCCAGAAAATAGGGTGTGTACATGGGAGCATGCAACACCTCTTCCGTCCCTTGACCAGGCAGCTATGGCTATCTGGCCAAGAGTCTGGAGTTAGGCCATTGTAACCTGCTACCTAAAATAGCAATTCACCTTCTCAGTCCTACAGTTCCTCAGAAAAATACATTTCTGATATCTTTACATAAACCACACAGCTCTTTCAGGTAAAAGGGATCTGCATGGTGTTCCATCTGTAGCCACTGCCCAGCCTCAGTTTTAGCACTTTGTCATACTTACTGCCCTTGGTGTAGTCCATAACTTAGCCCTAGCTGGACAGATATAGTCCACATTTCCAGAGCTTTCTTTCAGGTGTGAATAAACAACTATATCTGGGCTAGACGCAGTTGCTTAGAATAGGCAACCTGCACAGGTATGGTAGAAAGAGAAACTTCATGTATTTATAAACAGACAAAAAGAACAACTGCTCTTGCTTCTGTCATAATGGCTATTCCTTGCAGCTCACATCACATCTTTCTTGTAAAGATGTACTTTTAATAAATGACCACTGGTGACTACGTAATTGTACATAATGTAAATAGCATCACTTGCTTTTATAATTGTAACTAATGTAAAAATATACTGTTTCTAATTTAATACTGTACTATGTGCATCTCTGTGTATTCTTTACTCTGTGATTTTCTGTTTGAGTCTTGTACTGTGTTGACACATTGCCCTGGCTGAAAAGGGTCTGTCAACCAGTCTTCTTATTTGGTTAGTAAACTGAAAAAAATAAATTATCCTTCAGAGGAGGATGTAACTTACTAAAGGCCTTGGGACTAAGAACCTCCTGTTTTTAGCATGGTAACTTGTAATTAAGAGATCATTATTGACTATTGCATAGAAGTGTTGTGACTAACCATTGTGAGAATGTTCCCACACTGCATCACATATTTAAAGGCACGGTGCCCACTTTATATATTCAACATTCATGCATAGTTATAAACAGATGTCTGTGCACCTCACTCTATAGAAGCATGTATATATACATATTACAGGATTTAAGTTTTACCTGTAGTGGACTACATTTCTCTGCTGCAACCATGCATCAGTATTATGTACCATGGCTTACATTTGTCTGTTCTTTTAGAAGTGACTTGTATGTTTCTTTCTGAATTGCTGCGTAAAACAATTCTTAACATACATTGTTATTTAAAAGTTACAATATAATGAGCGTCCTGAAACGGTCCTTGTAAAACAAATACATTCTCACCACTAAGGCTGCACTCTTCTCCTCCTCCTCAGTTTCAAATGCAGTGAGCAGCTGAGATAATAATTCTGTGTTGTGTTTGAGCACGGTGCAACCTAATGAATTAACGCTAACAGAAATTCAGTTCTTCCATTCTAAGGTCTGTACACATTATTGGCAGTACAGATGATATTACTCATTCTTATAGCTGAAGTCTACATTGGATAACTTTCCATCATGGGAAGTGATGCAGTTTTTAACCTACATTTACTATGTCCTACTTCTTTGCTTTTTCTTAAAATGATTATTGTACTAATCATTTACAGGCTTCCCATATTCATCATCTTGAAAATTGTGTTTAACTTTAGTGGCTATGAGCACAATCCTATTTAATAGTTTAAGTAAACAGAATAATAAAATGGCATACAATAAAAGCTTTTCTTTGCTTGTTAAATTGTATGTACATTGTTCAGTGCAGTACCTATTTTATTATGTTTGTGTGCACAGTTTAATTGCAGGTAGCTCATATTTAATACTGTTTGAGTTGGCTATGTTTTCTCCCCAACTTTTAAGACTTCTTATATTTTTTCTATTGTTGTTTATCTGCAACTCTGTGAAATATGTAGTAATGTTCGTGGATAAGGTAGCTTATTGCAGGAGTACTGCAAGGGTCAGTGTTGGGTCTAGTATTTGGGAACAGAGAACAAAATTAACCTTCATTGTTAACACAAAAATATGTGCAGCACTGAAAGGTGGAGAGTCCAGCAGTTAGGCTGATGAACTGGGCTGTAAAATGACACTTGCGATTTAATGTAATGTACTCCAAATTGTTGCTGCAGTCCCTTTTTGGGGCCCTCATGATTCATGAGAGAACACTTCCTCCAAGGGCAAGGGCGGGCTTCTTCAACTATAGGTGTCCCCACAGAGCAGAGAAGGTCTGCAACACCACAGTTCTAAATTCTTCAAATCCTTGGATGTTACGGAAAATATAGTCAAATGAAAACCGACATAGCAAATCCAGAAATTTCATAAGAATGCATTTCAGTACTATGACTGATGTTAGCCCTCACTTTGATAACCGGGTATAGAATTTACTGTTTTTCATATGTTGTACTCAGCAAAAACGTCATTCCTAACCATTGTCAGTTTCTATTTCTACAACTCGTCTAGCTACATATTTTCATGCAAACCAGTCAATGGACTTGACAGTACAAAGGTCCATTCTTTACCACCCTCTATCTTCTCTTATAAAACAAATGTTATATTCATTGCTGGACCCATTCAAAAGACATTTTTTTTTCGAGCAAACTATTCTCTTTCCTACTGTATTGGCTACAGTATTCATGGATGCTGAATGCAGTGGTGGTGCTGCAGTAGCATTGTTACCTCACAATAAGACGTTGCCCTGTTCGATTCTCAGCTAAAGTGCCTTCTGTGTGGAGACATGCGTGAATGGGTGTACCTTCGTTGAAGGTTGTACGTCAGGGCTGGCAACTTGGTATGTAAAAATCTACTGCCAATCATCAGCGGACTGGAGTTCCACTGTGGCGACCCCTAACTGGGAAAAGCCGAAAGATACAACAACAACAACATTCATTGATGCTGAATCCCAACTTTGGTGGGAGTGCATATTAAGTGAAACATGATCCAACCACATGGTCCCCCCTCAGAGACCATAAAAAAACTTGTCATTGCCCCTGACATGAGAGCGGTTCTTCTACCATTGCCAGGCTTTCAGAGAGGCCTCATGCATCCCTACCCCTTCTGGCATCAGCAGGTATGCTTCTTCATTCTCTCTCTCTATTTTGTGGTTTCTTCTGAAATATCCTCCAAAGATTCTGGAGCTCAGTCTGGGTTACCCTATCTTACCAGGTGAAGATCAAATATCTCTTTTCCATACTTTCTAACAGACTATATTGTTTCTCCTTTTCCAGTGATAGTACGAGGGTCCAGCTTCTCTTCTCCTGTTCATGACATTGTTTGGCTTCCCAAAAGAAGAAGAAAAGCCTCTAGAAGAAAATAGAAGACATTACTCAGAACATTGGCCCTTTCTCACCTTCTACTTCCATCCTTCCCAACCCCTTTTAGGAAAAGACGAGTTTTCTTTGCTGTTAAATTTCAACAGCTCTATCGATTTCTCATTCTGGAAATGAATTCCTTTCCTTTATGACTTCCAGATTATGTGATACATTCCTGTAAGGAATTTTGCTGCTTAGACCTTTCATGAGAGACCCCTGTTCTCCTTCGGATCTGATGGTTATCCTTCAAGGATTGTTACAAAAGCCCTTGAACTGACAAACAATTTAGATAATGAAATCATAGGATCATTGGAGATTACTATGCTATCGGCCCAGAGGTCATTTTAAGCCTAGCCGTTTCATCCCATTGTGATACCATAGAAATGCTAGTCAATACCCAAGATTGCATTTAGTGAGGACTGCCCATGTCCATAGGGGTTTTGGGCTCTGTCCTGGTAAGAGTTTATGGTTCCCCATCCACTCGTGCAGGCTCCTCTTGAACAGTGTTATAACAGAGGTGCTCTGTTTCACATGAATTAGAAGCTTGTTCCAAAGAGAGGGCAGTCACCGGGAGATAAATCTGTCCCTCCAGTGTGTCCTGTTTAAGTTTCAGGTCATATTTAGGTCTCTGAAACAGGTAGCCCTAGTCCCGTTTGATTTACGGATATGCAGCAAGTTCATTAAGTTTGGGTCTTGGATTGCTGTGTAGGCCAGGCATAAGTCCCCCTAAGAAGTTTATACGATACAGAGCATAGTGACAGGGACGTTAATCGGTCTGTGTAAGGCACATGCTGGAGCCCCTTGATCTTCATTGTTAGAAACCTCTGAGGTCCCCCTCTAATTGCTGTGGGTGCTTAGTACGGCCCGTGCCAAATGGGGCTTTATACTCAATTATGGACCGGTTAAGTGCTAAGTGTGTGGGGGGGTATAACTTCTTTTGCTCCTGAGGTGATGCCTTTACTAATCAAGTGTGCTATGTAGAAAGCTTTCCTTACTACAGTAGACACATGGTGGGCAAAGGTAAAGTTGCAGTCATCTTGTGATCCCAGGTCCCTTACCACTTCATGGGTACTTAGGGTATTGTTGTTGATTTGATAGTTTGAGGGGACATTGTTTCTGCCAAAGGGAATGATGATGCATTTCTTTGCATTCAGTTTCAGACTGTGACTAATACACCAGTCTTTGGTGTGTGTGAGACCCTCCTGGAGTATATTGACATCATTTGGGGATACAATGATTACACCTAGTTTGCAGTCGTCTACAGACTTGGTCAGCCACAATCCCTTAGTTTTGACCTGAACTTCTGAGAAGTCTATACCAAACATTAGGGGGCCCAGCACTGACCCCTGTGTCACTTCACTGGTAAAAGGTTTGCTGGTTGATGTGGAATCACCCATTTTGATAGTGTGTGTCCAGTTTGTGAGACAGTTGGCAGCCCATATTACAAAGAAGAGGTTTACATTCAGTTTACCTGAATGTGGGATTGTGTCAAAAGCCTTTTCCAGGTCGAGATATGCTGTCTGCACAGATATGCCCTCTTCAATGACCTTAGTCACATTTTCAAAGAAAGCCAGCAGATTTAGCAGGCAGGATCTGCCCTTCACAGAGTTAAATTGGGTAGCATCCAGGGTCTGGAGGTCACCTATGTCTTTATTTATGAGGTCCATAATGATACCTTCCATGGCTTTACAGATGAGGCTGGTCAGGCTTATGGGTCTGTAATTCCCCGGGTCTGTTGCTAGGCCACCTTTGTGGAGGGGAATAACTGTTGCTGCTCTCCATTCCTTGGGAGCAAAACATTTGGTTAGGTTATGACTGAAAAGGATACTTAGTGGTGATGCTAGTTCATGTTTTAGCCTGTTTAGAGGACAGCCTGGTATGTCATCTGCTCCCATACAGGCTGTATTTTGTGCCTTGGACTAGGCTTTGAGGACCTTCTCTACAGATATGTAGGGTGGGGGAGAAGTTTGGAGGAAGGTTTGTTGTAAGTAAGGATGGGATAAGGGAGTGAAATTTTTACAAAACCTGTCCACTAGCAGGGTTGCTATCTCTTTGGGGTCAGTGTGTGTGTGATATCCGTTGGCCACTAGTTCTGCACATGCTTGGGTTCTACCTTTTAGGTTACCTACGTAGCTGTAAAAGGCCTTATGGTTATGCTTGGCTGTACTTGCTAAGTTTCTCTCAAATAAGCCATTGGAGGATTTGATAAGTTGTCTTATTTGCCTTTTGAGGTTGAGGAAGGTGCTTTTCCATTGTTGGGGCCTTGTCTTTGTTTTCTTGTACAGCAACATTTTGTGTTTATTGTAAAGTGTGTTGATGTGCATGTTCACTATGGCAGCTTGTTTTTATCTACTTCTTGAGGTCATTTTGCAATTATGTTCATATTGCATGAGACCAAAAAGTACAGATCTCACCAGCTATTTATCTCCCCTTTCTTTCTAACTGCTTCGGTTAAGCAGTCCTCAAGATTACACTGGCCAAAAACATTACTGACTAAGTTTTTGCTGAATTTTCCCCAGAATGGCCTATAATTCCCTTGTCACCCTACAGCCCATTCTGCCAGATTTACAACTACTGCATCTACTTTCTCCCAGTGCCTCCATCGATGTAATTCATCCTGCAGTCACTTGGTCAATGATTCCTACCTGTGTGACACATTACAATTGGGCATTGTCACCAGAAACAGTTTCTTTTGGTCCAACAGTGCTCTGGCATTTCCTTCGTTGAGGGCCTCCCAAGAGTTATGTAGCTGGGGTTTCTGGGGGATTCTAACCCATCAGTGAGGAAGATTGAAAAGGACAACATCAGATAAAGAAGTCATGTACTCACCATAACTTTCCATCTTTGTTGTCCATTTTCATTCTTCTTCACCTTCCCTCCCAGCCATCCCCCGGACTTGTAGAAGGACATTAGGATGATAATGGAACAGTCATGTCCCTGGTTTGAGCCTCAGTCCTTTCTATTTCTGTCCTGTCTCTATAGTTCTAGAAGGATCTTGCTTGCTATAGAAGCTTTCATGTTCCAGGTTTGAGCCTTAATTTTTTTCTTTACCTATCCTATTAAAAAAAAATAATCAGTAGGCAGGAAACTTGATTTGAGGAGTTAGGGACAGTGTAGTGCATTATGGGAAGAGGGAGGAGCTTGAGACTAGGATCCAAAATCTAGAAAATGTGGCCTAGCCAGATCCGAGGATAGGATCTGAGACCCATCAGTGAGGAATAATGAAAATGGACAACACAGATGGAACATTATGGTGAGTATATAACTTCTATTTACAGACAATGGTGGGAGGAAAATCTGGGAGAAGGAAAAACAAGAAGCCAATCTGAAAGCTTATAGGTTAATCCCTTATTTGAATATTCTTGAAGGAATCATGAGAGTTTACCAGATCAGCCTGTGAAAGCTCATTCTTACTTAAAAGGTTTTTATTTTTAACAAACATAAAAAAGGAAAATTCAAGCATGTCCACACATCATGAACAACCACTGCACAACTATATTTAAGAAAACACTTTACCTGAGCTTCATCAGGTCCATCCACTAGAGTTGTTTGATCACTGAAAATGATTGTTTTTATGAGGCTATCAACAGACTTTATTAGCTTGTTTGTATCACATGTAATATGAGAGGTTGTGCCTGCCTTTGTGGGGCTCCTATTCCTTGAAGCAAATTATTAAAACTATTATAGAAACATTTTCCAGTCTGACTTGTCCTTATCAGCACTTGTATCACATGTAATATGAGAGGCTGTGCCCACTTTTATGGGTCATATATTTCATAAAATATATTGTGAAAGACTAATCTTCTCTTGTTTATCAAAATGAACTATGATGCCTGCTTGTAAGATGCTCATCTACATGATTAATGTGACCATTCCCCATTGTTTTTCCTTATCAAGACAGACCTTTTTATAGACAAGGAAAGTATTCACTTAGAGCCACACCAGGTGACTCCCATTTGGTGAAAAATACATGCATTTGAAGAAATAGCTTATAGTTCCACGGGGTCACAGCCCTCTCACCGAAGAAAATACTACTGCAGCTACAGTTAAGAGTTGGCCCCTACAACCTACAGACTGTACCCCTTCCTCCCCTTGTTCTGTTCTTCTGGGCTACCCATTCAGTCTCCAAAATCAAATCATTCACACTCACATTATGTTCAGCTGTTCTTTATGTTTGTTTGTTTATTTTGTTTTATTGAGAAGTGTCTGCCCCCAATCCCTTTCACCCCATACAGCTATTTCATACCTTTCTTTGGACTTCTTACAACAGCCTGGTAGCACTCTTGTCATTATAATCTGTTGAACAGTACACATTGCTCATGGTGTGACCTGACCACTGCTCAAAGAGATAAGCTTATTTTGCTTTTGATGGTTTCTCCTCTTAAGGATATACCTGGCATTATGTTTGCTGTTGTTATGTCCCTCTCATTCAACCCTGGTGGTGAAGTCTAGGTGCATTAATTATTTATTTTATTGTTTTGATGAAGTCACTTATAATGAGTCCTCCTGGAATGAAGTCCGAGGAACAAAAGACATGTCTATCAAAGTACTTCTGTATTGAGGACAAAGGTTTGATTTTGTTTGTTTTTCAATGTATTTGGTCTTGGTTGATTGCACTGGATTTCATTTTCAAAACAGATGGTTTCAATTTTGCAATCAGATCCCCAAAAAAATGACTCTTGGGGCAGGATGTTACTCCAGTTACTTACACAGCAATTGATTAACAAAAAAACAGGCCTCTGAGATTCATCAAGATACTTAAGCTAATAAGGATTTTAGGAAGACCTAATTCTGAATTCCAAATGACAGTAGATTTTGCTACGCTGCAACATTTAGGAATTTTACACTGGCACTGAATGCTAATATAAAACTTCCGTATAAAGGAGTTACATAATAAAGTTATTGAGTCTATATGGAGTAGCTGCTACTCAGTTTACATTTTGGAATTGATTCTGAGGGCATTAAATGGCTGATTACCAAAATGCCTGCAGCACCACATCTGACATACAGAAAACAAAGGTAATACAGAATGCTGAAGCTAGGTGTGGTATCCCACCTGTGACCCAGATATATCAGCTGTGGTAAGAAATAATTATTTTAGGGCAGGACACTATACAAGAAGGGTAGAATTTAAACAGAACAGGTTCATTAGAAACTACACCCCCCCACCCCAACTATATATACGAACTCTAGGGTCGCACGACATTGGGGAGGGGGTCAAATCCCTGTTATTTGCCTTGAATACTGGTTTTCGATCAAATGGGTTTAGGTCAAATGGTCTTTCGATCAAATGAAGTAGACCCTTATATACACACACACACACACACACACACACATATATATAAGCTTTAATACCTTTAGTAAGTAATATCATGATGAAAATATTCTATGCATTCCAAAAACAAAGCAACATGATAAATAAAAGGGGAAGTAGTCAGCAGTACAGTGCTACAGGACAGTCCTGGCTCTGTCAGAATCTCCTTCCTCTTCCTCTTTGTCCCTGGCATGTATAATAAAAGTTTCTGCCAAACATGTCACATAACAGGCTAGCTCTAAGGTAAAATTAACAGAATAGAAATTCCTACGTTGCTATTAAGAAAAATAAACTGCAACAATTTTTAAATCAATACTGTGCAGAAAGTGAGTAATCTGTCATTAATTGTTTGGCAGATTTCCATAACACAAAACTCTTGCTAGTACACAAATACTTTTTCAGGTAAAATTAATGCATTGGTTTTAAATTCATTTAGTTTTTGTTCAGTGAGTGAGCTGTTGTCTTGCAATATCTTGCAGTAAATCTTAATACTAGAAGCAAAATGGGAAGTTGCCTTTTTTTTCTACCAGACTTAGTCTCTACTCAACTCATTCCATGGCAGTGCTGTACCAAAGCAATATTATGACCCAGTTCAAAACGTACTGTTGACCTACCAGTCTAAGCCTAAGGGTGCATTCTGACTCCCCCCTCATATAGCATGCCAATAAGTGCTTCTCTTTTTGTATTCAGTCAAGATTATCAGCTACAATATTATTTTACTTGTGTGACATAACTCTGTAAGTCACTGTCATGTAAGATGTATAGCTATAAAATGCTGTAAAGGAAAATAAATACTATCACACCATTTATAATAATGTGCACAGCAACTTCCCTATAAATGAAAAACCTTAATTATGTAGACAGTATAAAGACCCATTCTGATGACTGGTATGCAAGGAATGCTCCAGAGATGCAGGACTTTTGCACCACCTAGCCATTATTTGTTTTCATTGCCTTGCCTTGTTTATTTCCTTCATTTTCTCAAATAGGCATCATTCCTCTTCCCTTTTCCAAGTTGATTTCCTTAATCTTTCTTAATTAATGTTCTACAGAGATTAATTTTAAGCTGTCGCAAGTTTAAACAAGTCCTGCTTTTTGCATCCAATGCCTGCCAACTTCTAAAGGATACTTTATGGAAGTCCCCCCACCAAGAAAGCTTCAGATTTATGTTACTATACACCACATTGATTTATGTGACTGATTAAAACTTTACTGTGTGTGCCATACTTGCATGATGTACTGTTTAACTGCCTTCTAATGTTTTTTTTTTCTATACTTAATGCTCTTTCCAACTCACAGTTCAAATGTGGGAGTAGCTTTCAACTGTGTATACCTCCCACAGTGTTAGTTACAGCTATCTGTCTGAATGTTGATGCATACATACTCAGACATAAATGTAATATCTGTTTGCCTGATGGATTCCCACAAAAAGCATGCCCTCTTTCAAGCATCTATAGGACTGGACACTTCTCAGGTTAAGCTTCTCAAAGCATATCGACATGATTACAGTGAGATATTCTTGCGGTTTTTGACCTGCTCCAGATTAAGGGTGTTATGAAAGGTCATATAATGTCAGC
Source organism: Protopterus annectens (assembly GCF_019279795.1). Classification (NCBI taxonomy): domain Eukaryota; kingdom Metazoa; phylum Chordata; order Ceratodontiformes; family Protopteridae; genus Protopterus; species Protopterus annectens. The sequence goes on along the minus strand of NC_056742.1, from coordinate 167,817,635 downwards.
TGCTGCAACCAGTTAATAGGCAGTGGTCAGGGGCCAGTCTCACAGTTTTCACTGCTGACCACCAAATCATTTGTTAGGGATGACTGTTATTAAGAACATGCTATAAATGAAGACTACTGCCTTGAGTCTTAGTCAACATTTGCAACATCCAACTAAGCTTTACAGCTGTAAATCAGAGTTATAATCACTGGCTTCCCAGTATTCGGGTGGAGCAGTCCCTTCAAGCAAAATCTTGCTATCATTTGACCATGATTATTCTGCATGCTCGTGCGCAGACACACACACACACACACACACACACACACACACACACACACACACACACACACACACAGAAAATATTTTCCAGGAGATGTTAGTGATATCTCTGCATGATCTTAATTGTGGAAACTCACAAACAGTGGAAGGACAGCAAATGGATATGTTGCATGGGGTGCTAATGCGCATTTCCACACTTCTTTTGAGATCCGGTTACTGTGAGGCAGCAATACTGACTACTGCACAACCCTAGCCAACTCTGAAAAAAACAAAAAAAAAGTTGATGTTAAGTATTGATTGCAACCTTGATGTGGTTGCCCGTTTACTAAATCAGTTTATTTTAGACTCTTTCAGGGGTGACTCAGAATGGTTACAAAAAAAGCAGTAAGCAAAATGTAACTGTAACATTAAGTAGAGCTTTGTTATCAAAATGGCAGTACTCAAAATAAAGCACAGATGTGGGCTTACAAATAATACTCAGCACAGGAGTGCTATTTAATAGGACAATTCAAAGTGATGTGAAAATGTAGTCTGAACAAGTAAACAAAGAAAACCAAAATGGAGAATAATTCAAGAGAACAATGATGGATTTGATGGATTTGTGGAATTGAAATGGCCCAGCACTTCACATAACTCCCACAAATCATTCCCTTAAAATGCATATACTTTCCATCTGTACTATTTTATTCAAAACCTCAGAAAAAGCTAAACATCTTAACTAACTGCAAGAATATCTCACTGTAATCATATTCATATGGTTTGAAGTTTTCCAGGTGTGTAGATTTTTTTCTTCTCCTCTGGGCCTATTTTGTTGTTCATAGTTTATATGTTACTGTTAACTGTAGTATTCCATTCTAGATGAAAAAGGTAATGCTAAATGGGTAAATTTTCTATATATAATGTATGGCATTATTAGTACCTCAAAATCTGAGTTCATCGTTATATCCCAGAAACAAGATTGCTTTCTCCATATAAGAGACAAAGCAGATACCTCATATGGGGAAGTTGAAGTATCCTGGGATTTTGTTATCATAAGATGGAGGGGGGCTTGAGAGACTAATTAGCAATTGGTGCAGTAGTGGAAATACTGCTGATGCTATATCAGTAGCCAAGTCAGAGGATGAAGTTCTCACTTTACTGGTCAGTATATATTCAGGCCAATCAACAATGCCTATCTGTGGTCACAAGCGCTGGGCAGTGACCAGAAGAATGAGATAAATACAAGTGGCTCAGTAAGGTTTCCTGCAAGACTACTGGTTTTGATCTTAGAGAGTAAGGAGCCCTGCAATCAGGGAGACAGTCAGAATAGAACTGTTGTTCTTCTGGGGTGAAAGGAATCATCTGAGGTAGTCTGAGTGTCTTGGGTGAAATCCCTCGGAATACTTCCCACTGGAGATTTACTCAGCATAGTCAATGGGAAGAAATTCCAGGGGAAATCTAAAACACTCTTGTGAAATTATAGAGTTCATCTTGCATGGGAATATCTGGAGATCCCAAAGAATGAACTGGGGACTATTGTTAAGGATAGAGAAGTCTGATCTGCCATGATCAACTTGATACCACCTTGATCCCTTGAACTGGGAAAGAACTTAGAAAATGTATGGGTGGTTGGGTGCATGGCTTTATTTACTTATTTATACTTATTTTATTAATTTTTAATGAGGTTAAGTCAACTAGGTAAAAAGTCCCCTTTCAGTGGTGTCTTGTGATGTCTGTCTGGTTAAATGCCTTATTCAGAACCAGACAGTAGGCAAATGGAAGCTGAGGGAATTAAGCCCTAGACTGCAGTATGAATAAAGCCTGTTAATAGCTTAATCCAACAAAACTGTGTTTCAGGAAGATTCTGAATGGTAGAGCAAAGTCTAGCTGTAGAAAGATCCCCATAATGTGAGCCCCAAGTCACTCTAGGTGCATTATTTCAATGCAGTGAAAATAACAAAAGTGATAACTATACTACAACAACTTATAGTAAGAAATTAAGTTGCTAAAATAATCAACACACTGCAGCTATCTATCTAATATAAAATGTACTGATGTGCAAATAAGCATATTAAAATACCAGCTATTTTTCTTCAAAACTGGTTCACCAGTCCAGGACTTTAACTCTCCAGTACAATCTATGAAGTTATCATGTCACACCAGTCAGCAGCAATTTAGAAAGCCACAATAATCATTCATAACACAGAAGACAGACTTAACATTCACAAGGAGCTGAAGAAATGTTACTCTTCGTTAGAACACCAAAGACAGGCACATGCTTGGCCCCTTCTAGACCATCCGACTTCTAGGAATCAAGGATTACATCTTACTGCAAGTTACAGAGAGTACCCATTGGAGTCAGACAGTCTTACCTGTAGTCCAACTGTCACAGACATATGTTATTAATGGGGAAAACTGTAGCTTTAACAATACAGACTTTTGCTGACAATGTGACTCCTTTGCTGTTTAAAATTGTATCCCATTATGTCATAGCTTTCCTTCTAATAATCAAGTGTCTTTTAATTGCATTGCTGCAGTCACAATCTGCAGTTAAGTTTGAGTCTCATAACATAGAACTTGTAACTGCTTGCGCTTCTTCCCCAGTGTTAGATTTTCTTTCCTTTTTGCTGTTGTTCAGCAGAAAAAAAACATCTTTTGTGCTTGCTGTTTACATTTTCAGAGTTTGTCATTTGTATATCAGAAGTTGTTAATATTTCTCCCAGAAGATTTGATTCCTGCATCTGATTAGTCTACCCAAGCATTTTACATATAAATTAAATAAGGTGACATTACAGTCTTGTCACAGTCCTTTCCTAGTCTTTAACCAGTCAATTATTCCATATTTTCCTCTAATTGTTGCTTCTTGTTCTGCAACCAGATTCCTCAAGAGGCAAGCAAGGTGTCTCAGTATCCCATTTTCTCTATTAGCACAGTTTGTTATGTCCTACTCAGTGAAAGAAATATTTCTCTGGAACTTCCATGCTTTCCTCTGTTGTCCAGCGGATATTGGCAGTCAGTTCTGTGGTGCCTCTGCCCCCTCTAAAATCATCTTCCTTACGTGATGCACTTCTCATCAGAACCCTGGTGACACACACAACACCAACTTGGTCGACACATTGCTGGAGTCTATCTCTCAGGGTCTTGGGAGTTATCTTGCATGTGAAAGAGGTACAATTGTTTGATAATTTGAGCACTCTGTAGCACTGCCCTTTTTAGGATTGGAATATACATCAACATTTTCTAGTTCACTGGCGACTGCATTGTTTTCTAAACTTTTTTGCCAGTTATAAAGCAACTCTGTAGCAGTATTATTTTGTTGGATTATAAGCAGTTCAGCTGGATTTCTATCACTGCCCATGATGCTTTCTCTACCAAGCCTAATGCCTTAAATATCTTCATCTCCACTGTGTAGTCATTTGGAATATTGTTGAGATTGTATCTTTTTAACTTGAAGATTGTAATGTTTTTTTTTTCCTTTAGTTTGATTCTAAACTATACAATAGGAAACTGATGGTCTGCGCTACATTTAGCTCCAGGTCTTGTTTTTGCTGACTTTATAGAGTTCTTCCATCTCTGACTGCAATGTATATAGTTAGTCTGATTTCTTCAGCAGTGACCTTCCAGTGATATCTGTGTAAAGTTATCTTATAAGCTTGAAAGAGAGTGATTGCTATGGCTAGTGAATTATTTTGACAGAATTCTACTTGCCCTGCTTCATTTCATATCCCAAGGCCAAACATGCCCATTATTTAATTTCTACTTTGACTATCACCTTTGTCATTCCGATTAGCCTATGATGAATGGAATACCAGTAGCACAGCAAGGGTGGAATGTAGGGGAGATTGCTCCGATTGCAAAGTGTTGGGAGTATAATTGAGAACGCTGTTCAGTTGAGAGCTGGGGGTGTGTAGATTTGCCAGTGCATGATTGGTGGATTTAATGTAGAAATCATTTTTTTGTGCTACTCACTTGAAGAGCTGGGATGGCATGGATTGGCTGATCTAATTTAGGAAGCTAGCCAATCAGCTTTTTTCTCTCTCTTCGGTGTGATAGATTTGTAATGCTCTTTTTTAGTGTTATTTGCAGAAAGAGCTGCATGTCCTTATTAGACCAGATGACTTCCTCCTCATCACCTTCTATAACTGAAGCATAACTTTGTATCCCTGTAATGTCGAATGACTTTCACTCTTGTCTGACTGAGATCCTTCTGTAATTTCTAGGGTTGTAACTGGGCACTGATGTTGGAATATTGACCACAGTAGAAAATAAGAAGCTTACCTGATATAAAATGACCCATTCCTGTCCATTTTAGTTTTACTAATTTCTAAGATGTCAGGGTTTATTCTTATCTCATCCTTAACCTCTAGATTTCTTTGCAGTATCAGACTTTACTTTCAACACTGACCATCTAAGCAGATGGATGCACATTTGACTTTAATACATCCTCATCATAAACGCTAGGACTACTTGTACTTGTCCTCTTTTTTCTCCAGTAGTATGCGGGACTCATTTAGACTTGCATGTCTCATTTTCTAGTGCCATTTTGATATCCTCTGGTTGCTTTTTTCCATAGTGTTTTATTGGCAAAAATACTGCAGTAGATTACCATTACCTTCTAAAGTGGACAGTATTTAGTCTGCTCTGTTTCCTATGATTTGAACTTCTTGGGTTACCCTACTTGGCGTAGCTCATATCTAATTGAGACACACAAATCCCTTCACCGTGACATGGTAGTCCATGTTTGCCACAGAGATGAGCATACCATTTTAGATCTTTAATATTTAAATGTTATGATAAAACAGACTTCTGGTTTCTTATCCATTTATTTATTTCCTTCATTCCCCAATTACTTGCAAAATCCAGTTCAGCATTGAAGCGAAGCCTATCCCAGCACTCTTGGGGCACAAGGCAGAGATATTAATTCCCAAGAGATTGTCAGCCTATTGTAAGATCTGCTCATACGCAATCACTCATGGCACATACATCAGCAGACAGTTTGAAGGATCATCAGATTAACTACAGAGTTTCTTTGAGATGTGAAAAGAAACTGGAGCACCTGGTAGAATCCTCTTGGATACAATGAAAATGTACAGATTCCACAAAAAAGGCACCACAGCCAACAATCAAACTTTGAGACAGCAACACTAACCTCTGTGCCTATGTACCACCTCAGTTTCTGATCTACTCTCTTTTAAAAGTAGCTTCCTAGAAATGAGGATGTTTTTATTATAATTCCAAGCAGACTATAAATACAGCAACAAAAATCACTGCCACTTATGTTTCCAGATTAATCCAATGCTGTGCTCACTATGAAATTGAGTACATAGTGTGTGTGTGTGTGTGTGTGTGTGAGAGTGTGTGTGTGTGTGTGTGTGTGTGTGTGTGTGTGTGTGTGTGTGTGTGTGTGTGTGTGTGTGTGTGTGTGTGTGTGCGTGCGTGCGTGTGCGTGCATGCGTGCGCACACATGTATGTATGTGTGTTGGGGGGTGAGTTGGAGTGAATCTGAAGGGCATTGTTACGTTAAGAAAAAACTCATGGAACCTTGAAAAAATTATCCAGACTTGTGATCATTATTAAAATGAAGTTTTCATTGTATGGGCTAAATAAATTCCATATTTAGGGAACATCTCGTGTGTAGAGGTGAGGCAGGTTATTACGGAAAATCAGTGTTTCATCATGGAGTGATTTGGCTGGTGAAATTACTTTGGGTCATGCCATTGCATGGTTTGAATCTCAGCTCTGCAAGCATGTGCCTTACAGTGTAGTTTTGATGTGTTTCTGATATATTAAATAAATAGGTACTCCTTAAAGCATTACAGACATTTTTTTTTAAAAATGCACGCAGTTTTCTACATTCTCTGTGTTACAGCAAGTTTAACTAGTACCACTGGCATTCTTTCTATTGCTTTTAGAATATTTTACTGGGAATATTTGATAGTATAGACTGAAATTCTTTGCTACTAATACATTTACTACTGCGGCATTGTCATGCACGTTGTCTTCAATTATTTTTAAATGAATTAATATCACAAAATAATGTATGCACATTTAAATACTGAACACTTATGTAAACAGGGAAGGAAACTATGTCTGTCTGTGAATATGTTTTGTGATGTATTTGAAAAATGCCTTCAGAAAAGGCTCTGTGTATTTTATACAGTATTTTTTTAGCATCATGAATCATCTCTGTTATGAGTTCTCATGAAGATACACAATCCTGACAGCTGCAACAATGATTTAGCCAGTTGTCATCTTTTTATCTGACAACTTAGTTATAATTCAAGTACACTTGTCAGTCAAGTGATCTAGCAAATGTGAAACCTTCCCTGAGATTTATGAACACAACAAAGGCTTCAACAGCTTCAAAATGAAACAGCCAAGGATTCACAGCCCTTATTTCTCTTACAAGGTTTCTATGAATCTGCACAGCATAGGAGTTCAGTTTGCAGATGCAGTCTGAGTAAATTTTTAGCTGCTGCCATTTGGAAGTTTATGCTGTTTTCAATTTTCTGTTGGTACCTCTTTTGTTTGAAAATAAAGAGAGTTATACGTCAGAAAGAGATGTTAACCTCGCATTCAAAGTGTAAACTACTTGCTTAATATGAAAACTGAATGCTTTATCCCTGTTGTAACTGTGTCCCAGTTTGTACCAGTCTCAACCTTTTTGGTTTTATTATAGTACTGCATAGTATACACATCCATGGGCATATATATGTGACTTTTGTAAGAGGGAAGGATCATATTAACTGAAATGTCTCAGTGATTCACAGTCTTTCTTTTGTTTATGCCCCACTTTTCACCACTTCAATACGAGCTCATCTGGGCTTAACAATTAAGCAGCATTGACACTTTTTCACATTCATTATTCCACATTTATTCACAAGGACAGAAAAAGATGCCCCCCCCAAAAAAATTTTAGTATGCTACTAGCTTCAGTATGTACAGACTGGATTGCTGAACTTAAAACCTAATAGCCATTATTTAGTATCTATAGTGCCTTCAACGTGGGCTTATTGGTGGAATAATTTGCAGCACTTGCCTTTCTTCTTGGATAGAGCGAGTATTGTTGATGCTCAGAAATAAACTTCATTATTACTAAAAGAAAGATTCATATCAAAACAAAAAGACACAAAGCCTACAGCACAGCAAAATTAAGAATTAACTCGCTTAAAGTAAGCCAGCCACATTGAAAGTAGAAACAGTGAAAATGCTTTTAATGCATGACCCACATATGTAAAAAAAAGAAAACAGTCTAAACATTTTTTTTGCCAGAGAACAAGTCCTCATTCATATTCATGTGTTGTGAGAAGCTTTGCTCCCACACCCCTTATGCTAATATATACTAATCTCATGATAGGCAAGAGGAAGGGATAAACATATTGCGTGCTGTTCTATGGTTACGTGACCTTTCAATTTGTCTGATGCGATAATAAGGGTTTTCAACAATATGCACTTTGCTTTTAGTACAGTGGAATTAGTGATCACAATATCACACAACCCAGGCTTGCAGTTTTACCTGAGTTCTAGAGCACAGAGGGCTAACATTTTGACTATGAAGCAAACACCATGTGTTTAATTAGAGGCTCGGACACTAAAAGGTTCAGGGTGGGAGTGAATGACTGATGGTGGCTTCCCATCCTGGGGATGGAAATAGAATGACCCACTGCACTGCTAACTCCAGTAGGAGTGTTGGGAGATTGTGGGAAGAGCTGCTGGGTCAGTGTGAATCAGGGTTGCCAGATTTCCGACTGGCCACGTAGGGACAAACAAAGTGAAGACTAAAAAAAAAAAAAGGCCTCCCACGCCAGGGTCTTTAATACTGGTATATGGGCCAATCAAAAAAATCGCAAAACAGAGCTACTTCTGTTTAATGCGGAACTGCGATGTTTTGCATTAAACAAAAGTAGCTCCGTGTTTATTTTTTATTTGATTGGCCCAGGCCAATCAAAAATCGCTAAACACGGAGCTGCTTCTGTTTAATGCAAAACATCGCAGTTCCGCATTAAACAGAAGTAGCTCTGTTTTGAGATTTTTTGATTGGCCCGTATACCAGTATAAGGGCCAATCAAAAATTGCTAAACACGGAGCTACTTCTGTTTAATGCGGAACATCGCAGTTCTGCATTAAACAGAAGTAGCTCTGTTTATTTTGATTACCGATATACCGCATACGGGCCAATCAAAAATTGCTAAACACGGAGCTACTTCTGTTTAATGTGGAACTGCGATGTTCCGCATTAAACACAAGAAGCTCCGTGTTTAGCGATTTCTGATTGGCCCATATGCCGGTATACGGGCCAATCAAAAAAAAAAAAAAACAAAGTGGAGGCTGCCCGGGATTTAAACCGGCAGTGCGGAACTCAGGATCAGGCTGCTGATCTCAGGACAGTCCCGCCCAAATAGGGATGTCTGGCAACTCTGGTGTGAATATACACTATACATGTGCCAAGGCTAGGAGGTGTACATGTGAGAAGCACACATGGGACATCCTTAGAGCAACAGCATGTGCAGGAGTCATAGCTAGCTGTAGGGAGGGTCCAGTTTTGGGATGGGGGACCTACTTGAACAAGTGACAGCGCCCTTCTTAACTCCCCACTCTCATCGCCTGGCAATTAATGGTTTAGTAAGGCTGTTAGCCCGAGCATGCAATGAATAGTCTGTAGGGATCTCGTCCTTGTCAAGGAGTAAATGAGTCTGGCTTTTACCCGTAAAGGAACAAAGAATAGGTGGACTGGGCACAGGAAAAGGTACCTGCTAGTGGTCATATAAGGGTAAAAAAGGGTATAATTTTTACAAATGTTGTCTTATTCTGCTCTCTCACTTGGGCTGAGATTCAGGAAGAATAATCGAAGGAAAGGTTTTTAGTGCGAGGTATTTCATGAAAATGAACCAGTACTGATATATCCTACTGCCCTCTACAACAAGATTTTTAAATGCTATTGATATTGCAACTGGTTGCCTTGTTTATATCTAAGTTATGAATTTAGTTTGTTATCCAGGTTGGTGGGCTTGTTCTGAGACCCTTTTCAGCCATTCTCATTGCCAGATAGATATTTACCTTATATTTTAACAGTACAGTGCAAACACATTGTATGCAACATTGAGCAGTATATGGACACTGATTCCTAAATTAAAAAAAATGATAGTAAAACTAAGTGATGAAGAAACAGTTCAACATAAATATTAAAGTATGTTTGTGTTTACTTTAGGGTTTGCAGACATGGTGCCTGCTGAATCATGATAAGCTCTGTTAGTTTTATAAATTCCTTGACTCTTTCTCTTTCTGACTTTTTCTCTTTCATCCAAGTCATCTGCATTTGGAGTCAATATACACAATACCAAAAGGCATGCTCAACGAAAGAGGACACAGCACAAACACAATTAGTTGCCTACAGTGCAGCTTTTCACAAGATGTGCAAAACAAATCAAGTCTCCACAAAATGAGGCACAATTCAGCTAAAGAAAAGACTCATGATAGAAACCATGAAATATGTTAAGGAAATCCACAAAGATATGCTGTTTTGGAAAAGGGCATAAAAGAAAACAAACATGCACTATTTTAATCTGAAAGGTGTGAAACTCAAGAAAGATATGACTTTTTTAACAGAAAGGATTGTTAATAACTGAAATAGCCATTTTTAAGAAATGGCAGCATTTAAAATGGTGCCAGAACTCAATACATGTAGCAGATTTGAAGGAATAGTTTGTGGTTAGAAGAAAAAAAATATGTTCTTGCTAAAGCAGGGTCTAAATGTCATCCAGAAGTAGAGATATGACAGGCTAAGAAGGCCAGTCATTAAAAATCTATCTTTTTGCATCCTGCTTTCAATGCGTATTTGCAGGAATTTCCAGTGGTCTGATATTGTTGTTATGAACTTTTTGGTTATAGTGGTGACCTTTCTATTGCAAGAGTCTCGTAACATTCCTAAGTTGGATGACTGGTTCATGGCAGACCCTTTTCAGAGCTCAGTCTTCTTGAATCCCTTGAGAGTTCTGCCTTGGCAGTGATCATAAGTCATTTCCATCAGGAAGTTTGATAGTTTATTGAAGTGAACCTGGACAACGATTATTTCACCCAGTATTTCAGTTGATCTTACCCCCCCACACACACACACAAACACACACAAGGAGATGTAATCTAACTTGTGTGGTATCGCCTCAAAGCAGAACATTCGTTATTTGGGGCCCTCTGAGTCTCTTTTCATATGAGAAGCTGGTAGTTCATTCAGCATTAAGCAAATAATTAAGCAATAACTGATGACGTGGTGTGTGGTTTAATCATGAGGGCAAAGCCCTAGTGATCAAACAAAGACAACTGTGGGTAAATCTTCAATATACCACAACCACGGGAGTCGGTTATTGCTATTATGCAATGACATTATTTAAGAAAAAAATACTTTTCTTAAATAATGTCTTTGTATAATGGCAGATTACTGTTCTTCCTCCGGTAGTAGTATACTGATTCTTTGTTTTGATGTACTGCGCATGCGTATGGGACTTGCGTTCCAATGCATACCCAGTACATCAATGCTTTGAAACGGAAGCAACAGAGAAAAGAAAGTCTTCGTTGCTCTGTTTTCTCTCTCTCTCTTTTTTTTTTAATGTAAAAAAAGGTTTTGGGGCAGTTTATACCAACAGAAAAAAGTCCGGGCGATTGGACCTTTTTCTGTTGGTATATTGTGGGATTTACAACAGGCACACTGGTTGGGCTGGCCAATCAGCGTATACGTTTTGGAATATTAATGGGGGGTCATTGTATAATAGTCAATAAATCATTCCCATATTGCTTATAGGCAAGTGTAGCTATTCTTTTTGTATATTCTGGGTTGAAGTTATCTGTGTAATTATTCAGATTAAGTCAAACTGAGATGTGTAGTAGCAAGCCACACCACCAGTGTGATTTCTGAGTGGTAAATGCAAAATGTGAGCATATGCAGTTAAAGAGCACAAAAGCTTACAGTGTGTTTAATGTGAGCAGTCACCCCATTTCTTTACATTCTGCCCTTGAACTCGAGTTGGTTCTCAAAAAGGCTGAGTCACAGGGTATACCCTCTCATACCCTTAGTCTGGAGCCATTAAAAAGCAGCAACACCTTAACCAATGGAACTCAATGACTTTAAGAATTCTATATGAATAGTTGACTGAATATTAATAGTGCTGTTTATTTAAATTTTAATATTAATAGTGCTGTTTATTTACATTTTTTTACTGGGGTGGAATACTGATCAAACAGTCACCAAATTACTGCCTCAGCCCAGTGTTACCCATAGTATTTTAACCAAGTGGATAAATGCCAGCTGATGTAGTTCATATATTAGTCTATATGTTTTATTGCCAAGCTTATACCCTACTGGACGATTAATTGCCATTTTCAGTTTACACTTGTATGACAGACTATACTATACAGTAAGCAAAGTGTGACTGCTGACAGTATACTTGTGAGCCTCCTTGTTTAGGCATTCTGGACAAAACCAGAAGTAATGTTAAGGGAAACAAAGGCCCAAAATCTGGAACAGTTTTAAATACTGGTAGGGGAAACAGAAGCCCAAAATCTGGGATAATTTTTAAATATAACTAATTCACTTAAGTTAATAGACAAAAAGATTTTATATCAGTATACATTTTCTGAACAATAAGAAGTATTAAACTCTTAACGGCTGGTATAATTGACTGATTGTAATCCTCAATGATTACCAGAATATCAAACATTTTACTGTGGAAAGGACAAAAATATTGAGGTGAGATCAGGGGTGCTCTGCAAGATTGTGGACAGTTGAAAAGTACAACTAGTAGGACTTAGTTGCACGTACATTATTGACCATTAGCTTGTCATTGCCCACGTTGGTGATTGTTCAGATTGACAGAGCAGTCTGTAAACAATGGACATTATCATTATCCAGTTTGTAAATACAGGGAGTTGCAGGGCTTTTTTTCCATACTGCTGATCATGATAATTGATTATTACTGTATAACATGCCTATTGCTACCTCATTTTTTAAGCTTCCATAATTCTGATGATTCTGATGGCTTGGATGGTACCCTGCATATGCACATGTTTTCATGTGAATCACACCTGTGTGTGTGGTCTTTTGAGTTTTCTGTCTGTAACTATTGACTTGTCATAATTTGGGAGATATCTTTTTAGTGTCACATCTGTGGACAGTGATCTCTAACTTTACAACCTTTCCACCAGACTAGAATTGTGATTTTCATAGCTTCCTCTACCTCAGAGGCAGTTCCTAATTTAGATGCTTGCTTGCAGTGATCGACATCCATTTGCTCATTTATAGCTCTGGATTGCATATCATCTGTTGCTGTACATGGTTCAGGCAGTGGAATTCCATCTGTTATCGGAATCTCTTGTAATTTGATAGGAAGATATGTCTTTGCTATAATTCATGAACAAACAAGCTGAGATGACCACTTTTTCCATGCAGGGAACCGCTTCATATCTGGGTTTGAGTGATGGCATGCTATATATTCTTCGTGGTAGCTTTGCTACTGCACTGGTTCAGTAGACACCCTATTCTAAACTGTATGGTTTCACTTAGACTATGTAAGGGATATTTGTGGTCCGTAGAGACTACCACAGATGGAATCTCTAGACATCTGAGGAAAATGCAGTTCTCACCTATTTTTCTTCCTTTGACAGAGGTAAAGGCATGCCAGGGGCCATTTATACCTTGAGTGAAAGGTTATGTCTAATAAACTTTCTGTTTTTGAGTACTTTTGTAGTTGCTCCCACTCTTGTCCTATGTGACAGCTGTCCTTAGTTTCTGGACTTGCCTTATTTAACAAATCCATTATTTCATCTTCACCTTTCAGAATTTGCCAGATTGTGATAATGACTCAAATCCTTTATCCTCACAAATTATGTTACAACGTGGAAATATTTTGCCGTTTGTTCAGAGAATCACAATTAGTTCTTGCTTCTGCATCATTGTTTGGGTTTATTGCATGCAGCTCTTAGATTTGGGTGTGAGTTATTCAGTTGTAAAGGCTTACTGCTTATGCTGCCTTGCCTACTGACATTTTCTCTTCTGTGGCCTTCATATTCATCTCTTGAAAAACCTTCTCCCTGACTGCCATTGCTTTTGTCTGAAAATTTAGAACCTATGAGCTGTTATGTGAAAGGCATAGTAGCCAACTGTCTATAGGGATGGTTTCCGAAGCAACAACCCTAATTTACTCTTATAGATTGATACCAAGGTTTACTTTTAACAAGACATTTCCCTTCCAGTATTTCTCATGGAGGTGTGTAGGGAAGTAGCCGATTCATCCCATTTCTGCACACAGGTGGCTGTGATTCTACATCTTGAGGGTAAAAAGATCACAAACTGGAGATCTTTGCTGCAAGTTAGGAGGGGAATCCAGCAGTATAACAGACTTTTGTTAATAAGTTAGCCAACTTGTTTTCTGCCACCAGATTTCTTTGTGCCCTCTTTCTTTTCTGCTTAAAGCTTATTTGACTGGATTGCTGCTTCCACTGACTGTTTATTGAAAATGCCTGTGGAGGATTATTTGTGTCATAGGCAGTTGGCCTTCTGTATAAATCTTTGCAAAGCAATGCAATTTGAATCTGTACTCTAGACATAAGCTTTTTTGTATAGGCTTTTCCTATAAGAGTGTCCTGTCACAATCGCTTTTACAAACATTTTCCTTACTGTTCTTGAATGCCTCTTCCCAAATGTGTTGATGATAAACTGACTAGGATGCCATACCATTAGTTGAACCTACTTCTTATGTCCTCTCAAAGGAAAGGAGTAGTCATATACAAGTACTTATCATATCTGTATAACTTAAAATAGGTGCTTACTGAAGAGCTGCGTAATGTATTGTATAGTTTCTTCACAGAAACTATACAATCCCTGGCCACACAATTCAAACAAACAACCAGCCCACTCCACTACCCATGCCAGCAGAATACTACAACTACATCAGATCATCTATTTACCTTCGATCCAGTACCCATATCCTTTATAACATCTCTTCTTAAAAAACTAAAACCCACTAAGCTAGCAGCTGACCTTCTCCCAGCTGAGTTTCTGCAAAAAGCAGCTGAGGCCATTTCCTATCCCGTCTCCATAATCATAAACCGTACCTTGTCAGAAGCCTTCATCCCCTCCATATGGAAAATGTCCCACATTATTCCTCTCCATAAAGGTGGTAGCTCACTAGAGCTAACCAACTACAGACCTATAGCTATACTCTCACCCCTGGTCAAAATTATGGAAAAGTGTGTCCACAAACAACTGATGGAACACCTCACCAAAAATAAAATTCTAGCTAACTCCCAACATGGCTTCAGGCCAAATAACAGTACCACATCAGCCCTACTATCCTTTTCTAATACCATCAATAACTTCAGAAACAATAATAAACTATCATCTGCTCTTTTCTTAGACCTCTCCAAGGCCTTTGATATGGTGAACCACATTCAACTCCTCCATACATTAAAAACTATCACTCAGCAATTCCACGCTGAAATGGTTCCAATCCTACCTGTCCAATAGGCAACAGGCTGTTCTATGGCAGGACAAATTATCTACATGCCTACCTGTTACACTTGGAGTTCCCCAAGGATCTATTCTTGGCCCTCTTCTCTTCACCATCTTTGTTAATGACCTGCCCACAATCACCCCCATGCCACATGCATTCAATATGCAGATGATTCGACTATCATCAGCACTGCCTCCAACCTGGCAGACCTCACTGCTTCAACCCAAGACACCTTCAACCTAATAGAAAATGGTTCTCAAGTCGACAACTAGTTCTCAACCCCAACAAAACAAAACTACTTACTTTCTCACCCACTAACAAGACTCTTCCCCCCACCTTCTCTATTACATCCTCCAATGGAATCACTATATCACCAGAAGCTCACACAAAGCTATTAGGTGTTACCATTGATAACTCCTTAAATTTGACACCCATTTCAATCTTACCATCAAAACTGTCAATAAAAAGCTTGGCTCTCTCTATAAAGTAAAACACTTTCTCACTCCTCACGCTAAAATTACAATTGCCAGCACACATCTACTATCAACTCTTTTCTATGCCTCCCCCCTCTTTACAAACCTAAACAAGACAACCCTTAACAAACTTGCTTCTTGTTACAATCACATAGCTAGATTTGCCACAAATTCCACCTTTAGAATGCACCACTGCACTAACTTGAAGCAACTAGGGTGGTTAGAGTTTTCCAGCCAACTCCATTTCAACCAACTCAAAACGGCTCACCAGATACTGTATCACCCAGAGAAAACACCAGCTCTGAAAAACATCATTCACCCCTATATTAACCTGCAATCTTTACGCTCCTCCAATAAGATCTTAGCTCAAACTACCAAAGCCAATAATTCTGCTGGGGATTCTCTATTCTCAAACTTTGTAGGTAAAATGTGTAACTCCCTACCGACCATGCTCACCTCAGAACCCTCACTCCTACAATTCAAAAAAGCTTAAACCCCATCTCAATACTCTCTGGCAATGTCCCTGTTCCAAACCTGATTAACCACTATCATTTACCCTTTTCTTACCTCACTATCCTTAACCGCTTTTTAACAAGGCGCCTTTGTAACTGACCTATGTTTTTTATACGCTGTTGTTTTTTTTTTTCCCAAGATGTGATGTATCTTTATATTGTATTTAGAACTCAACTATCTTCCTTTTTTTGCATTAACAATGTTCATATGTCTGTTATGTACTTGGAGCTTTTCTCCCCGGGCCTCCGCTGAAAATGGACATGTATCCTGTCTGACTCTCCCGGTTAACAAATGTAAAATAAAATAAATAAATAAATGTACAGGAAGATTATTTGAATTGTTGGGGTCACTATCTGGGGACTGTGAGCTGAGCCCACAAGGGATGGCTACATATGTCACAAGGGTTGGCTGCATTGCGTGTTAGTACTAATCATTTGTGAACCTTGATCCTATTGGCAAGATCCACTTCTTTAATTCCTTTCAGAGATCTACACATATAGTGAGTCTTTACACATCAGCACGTTATTGTACTGCACTGAAACTGTAAACCTGGCTCTTACGTTTTATCCCATAAAATATTTTAAATGCTTATATGAAAGACTTAGAAAAGTTTAATGTTGTAAAACTGGTGGTGGTGGCGGTGGTCAGATATTATCACTACCAAAATCTTAACTACCACTTATTTTACATTTGCATTTATAGAATGCATTACAAATTCTTTGCTTCAAGAGACTTCATCTGGGTATTCAGAGCCATCTAACTCTGGATAAAAGAGATTCATTATGAACAGTTCTGATACCAATGACTTGAAGATTTCCCTTTGGGTAGCTTGCATCATGCAGTGGTAGGAGTTCCTCTTTGTCAGATACCCCAGTAGGGCATTTTTTTTTACTGAAACAGATTCTACAGACAAACAAGCCCTCAACCAGTAAAAAAGGACCTTTCCCAGTCTGTTACCAAAGAAGAGTCACTACTGTGTAATTCATTACAGAGACAACATAATGAAATATCCTCAAAGAATTGTCAGAAAGATGGACAGCTTTCTAAACCACCTATCATCAGTCTGATGTATGTGTTATTTTTTCTTCTACGGTTAAGAATGCTAGTCATACTTGCTCTAGCTGTCTGTTTTCAGATGTGAGGAGGAAGTGCTTAATAATTTGATAATTACCACAGGATATTATTCACTGTGTGCCAAAGAATAAGATTGGTACATCAGTCACAATTCATAGACAGTGGTACACAATGGGGTGTGACCCTGTATGCAGTGTTACCCTATTGCATATCCACAGTACTCTGTGCATGGAGAACAAATGCAGATAAGCCCCCATTGGCATAATGCCGCTGACCATGCTGATTCCCCTTCGTTGCTGATGTGCTGTTCAGTTAGCAAAACAGCAAATAAATACTGAAGTACAAAAAAAAAATACACAGGCAAAGAAGTTTCCTGTGATGCAGTGATGCAGGCAAACCTGCTACTATAACCATATGTCTCCACCCCTGGTGCAGTGACACTTTCCAGCTCCAGGAAGTGTGAAATGTCACAGCTCCATATCCTTTCATTACCATATTATGATAAATATCCTGGCTGTGTCATCATGCTTAATAAATGACAATTCTTTATAAAGTGCATATGTATATGCATGTGAGTGTGTGACCCTTAACTTAACTGTCTGCTCCCTGCTGTGCTGTGCTGTGCTATGCTACAGCTCAGTACCAGAACTGCAATGCATTGATCATGAATGCCTGTAGCACAGGACAGCATGGTACACATCATGTAAAATGTGCTCATATGCACTATTCTTAACTAAGAACATTGCTTTCAACACTGAAATTTAGGACCACAGTCCTTGTTTATGAACTGTGGTACCAAATGCTGGTATACTAACATAGTAGGGAAAATGCATGTATGTATGTCTGCAGCACATTTATGAATTCCCAGGCTTTATTAGAGACGGTGATGTAGAATCAGACTTAAGCTTAAAAAACATGAATTACTTAAAAGTTATTACCTTTATTGATGTTTTTTTTTAATAAATGTGCTAATTTTCTTGTGCTGTTTCTTCTTTCTTGTGCGCATGCTTAGCCAGCTTCCTTTACTGTTAAGCAGAAACATTTCTTAGTCACCTTGGAGAGACCCCAAAAGTTTCTCACCAAAAGGATAAAGGGACTCCAAAATCTGTCATATGCTGCCAGATTGAAGAAACTCCAGCTCTATTCAGTCGCATACCGTCTGCTCAGAGGTGACATGTGCCTGACATACAAGGCCATGTCCAACCCAGAATTAATGGACATGCTCCACCTCAAAAAATCCAAATCCACCAAAACCACTAGAGCAAGTGACTTAAACCTTAGCACGGATATAAATAGGACATGCTGGAGGGATAGATTTATCACTCAGAGACTCCCTATGCTGTGGAATAGAGTCCCGGTCCATGTGAGGCAGAGCACCTCGCTGGCTCTGTTCAAGAGAAATCTTGACCTGTGGATGGGAGATCGTAGGTTTACCCCGGGAATCATCTCTGTGTCACTGCTGGACAGAGGCACAACAAACTAATGGGTACAGTATTTTTTCATATAAGGAGTGGCGTAAGCCACAAAAATTCGGGCTAGGCTTATAAATGCCTTGGGGCAGATAGCCTAGTATAAACCTATGAACCTATGAACCTATGAACCTCAGTTTAGCCTCAGAAATAGTATCAATCTGCTTTTAGTGGGAGAATGTAGACATGGAAATGTGGATGTATAACCATTATATAAAGTACAGCGCTATTACTGTGGCCATCCCTAACTAACAATGTTCAGTGATTTTTTTCTTTTAATAAGATTTCAGTTCCAGATAGTTGAAGTTTTAAGAGTGTGATCCATTGAAGGTTAAGTATGGAAAATGTTAAGTTGTTGGTGATTTTCCTTCATTCATTATGCCAGGATTATTTTGCAATTTGCATTGCCTTTTTGCACTACCACAAATAATAGTGAAACATTTCAGGACCATCTGACGCATATATGCATTAATCTAATTAATAGTCATCCTTAACCTGAGAGAGTTGCACCATCCTTCCATTTAGTGCATGATTTTCCACACTTCCACACTATACTTACATTAGGAATGAACCAAACACAGTTTATATATACATACATACATATATATATATATATATATATATATATATATATATATATAATGTCTTGGTTTCCCCCTGATATATATATATATATATATATATATATCAGTACACACCCCAAAAAATTCAAGGTATTCTATTAGAATGACATCAAGTTTTTAAGTTTTTTTCTGCTTGGAAATCCACCCACCCACTGTGATTTATAATTAATTGGCCCTCTAGGGTCTTTTGAACATCCACTATAAAACTAGATAATAATACAACCATGGACACCTAGACTCTGGAGATACCTCTCTGTTTTTTTTATTTTCCTTATTTATTATTTCTTGATCATGCATTATTATTGTTCAGTTGTGCATTCCACATCATGCAGAAGGCAAGTATCCTAAAAATGTAGTTCACTCCATGTTAACTGGTTTCACACTTTTGCTACGCTCTTTATAATGAGCCTTCCTTCCGTTTGCACTTTAGCACTGCCACAGGAAGTCAAGACTGCATGGCAGGTCTGATTTTTAAAGCATTTTATCAAAAGTTACATCTGAAGCCTGGCCATAGCTGTACTTGAATGACCTAATATCTTGACTATCAGCTTTAGATCTGGAACACCACACGAATGAAAACAAATCGCACTTCTTTCAGCTGTTATCATGAGATGCTGCTGCTTCAGTGCATGAGGGAAGCTAAGCCCCGGGGTAAAATAAATAAACAAATGTTTGTTTAAAAACAAAGTGACACTTCTAAGTTGTAAAGGATGATTTAGTTTCTGCTACTTTCCCTTAATATTACTCATTCTTTTCTGCTGAGGTGCGTAATGTGTGCAGTGTCAGTCTACTAGAGATGACAAATATGGAATCAGTACAAGTACTTCAGACATTGTAAAATTGTGTATCGTATTTTTCTTTTGTTTCATAATGGGCTTTGTTACTTAGCTGAAAAGTTTCAGTAAATTTATCGTAACCTAAGTTTAACTGAATATTATATTTCTTTGAAGCATCATTCCAATCTTTAAGATGGAGCAATGGATTGTCTAATTCTGGCATGTATAAGTGCACATAAGGCAGGTTTGTGGGCAATATGTTAAAGTATTATTCTGAGTATCAAAGCATTACACTTGGAAGTATATGGTACAGCTCTGTTTGAGGTATACTGTAGGTGCTTTTATATGAAATATGCACTATATACACAAGGAACTGGCTGATATTGTATTTCTTCCTGTGCACAGGCATTTTTTTCATCAATAGGAAAGAATGGATACTCTTTGCTCCTGAGCATGATTTCATACAGTTTACCTACTGTTTTTACCACTGTTTCTAGATCTACAGTGTGCCTTTGCACTTAGAACTTCAGCATACTAGGTAAATAGAGTTTGCAGTGACTTAAGTGAGTATGCAGTTTATCTTTATAGTGGTGGGAAGGTTAGCAATTCACTTTTGGCACAATCTCAGGTAAGTTGCATTAGCCCTATCAGTCACAGGAGATATGCAACATGTTCAGAACCAGGTCTCAGCAAGATTGAAAAGTGTGCTTTATTTTCTTAACTCTTTTTAATGTTATCATTTTAGTGTGTGTGTGTGTGTGTGTGTGTGTGTGTGTGTGTGTGTGTGTGTGTGTGTGTGTGTGTGTGTGTGTGTGTATAAAACAATGTTTTTCAAGAGTACAATTTAACATAGACATTTTGACATGTTCATTTCACATTTGTCTGCCATATTATACAACATATTTCCCATATAAATGCCCAGTATTTACATTTTATTACACTAGAACAAAATATCTGCATTTCTACTCATTCTCACCTCATCCGTAGCTATAGCATCCTTCCATATTATTTAGCTGTATCATCCCTTCCCCAAACTCTTCCCCCTGACACATTTCATGTGTTAAGAACTGTGTGCAGAATTTGAGGTACACTACTTCCCCACCTCTTGACTGTTCAGAAGGTAACCTATTTTTGGGCACAGAGTGTCTTATCTCAGGTGTTCCCTGTACCAGTACTTGGTACTGGGTCTATATTATATTATATGATCAGCTTCAGGTAGCCGAATACCTAAAGATCGATCACTAAATGTCAAAAGCTGAAAACAGCGAATGACCACTTCCACACAGGGAAAGAATTCCCTTGGCTGTAGAAAACAAAACAAACTTTTAAACCCAGATGAAGCGGGGGGGGGGCTTTACCCCCTACACCCCCCTAACAAAATATATCATGATCGCTCTACATTGAAGAAAAGGGCAGACTCCGCATAACAGCCACGCAAATTCTTTCCCTGATGAAAAATTCACGGAAGTGGCCGTTCGCGGTATTCAGCTTTTGACATTTATTGATCAATCTTTAGGTATTCTGCTACCTGAAGTTTCGATTTTATAATATGGACCCCTTGTTACCACCATTCCTAATCTACTAGAACTGCAATTTCATTTGTTTAATCACTCACTCTTGTCTCTTTGCTTAATTAGTTTGTAAATCTCTGAACACCTTTCCCATATACCTCATTGTCAACCACTGCACATGTCCACTTCATAGTTTTTGCATCCAGGCTGTTGTTCTTCCTTCTGTATAAACTTCTATACCCTCTCTTTAGCTATCAGCCACCTGTCTTCCCCCTTAATAGATTTATTTTTAAATGTATGTAGCCACATGAGAAACCAAGTAATTAAAAAGAGAGTGATAGTGAAACTAAATAAAACTGGAAGGGGATTTGGGTTGGCAAAGAAGGATGGCAGAAAAGCAGAGATGAAAAATAAATATCTTTATCCACTTTATGTAACGGTAGAGAAGGAAGATGCCATAGAACTACTCCAGAAATTAAAGATGCACACAGTAATAGTACATGCCGTGGTGTGTCATCACGTCCTTCAAGGACTATTAGGGAGGGGACTGATAAAAGAATGAACTCTCCCCTTTAAAAAAATTAAGGCAAGAAGGTAACTTTCCTAAAACCACGAAAATGGCAGGTACAATCTGTCTTCCCAAGAGTGTTAGCTACACATAGACTGAAAATATTTAACCTGGTACTCTGTACTCACCTGCAGGTTGAACATAGAATCAGTACTCAAGGAAATACATTTAGATTATATAGAAAGTATTAATTGACTTAGAACAAAAATTTACAGCAATAAATTCACACCACACCACACCAGTCTGATGCAATTTTGTTGACTGGGTATCCAGCAACAGACCAGAATGGGATTGTTAATGTTATCTACCTAGACTTTAGCAAGGCATGTGACATGGTACCACACAAAGAGTGAGCATTTCTCTTATTGTTCTTCACTTTTTTCTCCTCTGGTGGGGGCGAGGGTGGGAGTGTAGATTCTTGGGGCTGTCATAGTGCAGGATCTGTACTTTTAATCACTGCTCCCCTTCACACCCATGCAGAGATACTTGTGTGTGAAGCATATTTATGCTCCCAAGAAAGTGTCGCACTTGCAGAAATATCTCTGAGAGTCTTCTTTTTCCTGACAGATACTGGTCTCCCAGACTTTACTGGTGGTATATAGATATGCACTGTAAAACCCCAGATCCAGCAGTAGGTGACCAAGGCTGTCGCCTAGGGCCCACTGGCTTGGGGGTGCCGACTTGCAAGGGATGGGGCCCACTGGTTGTGGGTCTGTCACAAACTTACATTTCTTCTTTAAGAACCCACTCTGCATGAGGTACATTTCTTAAGGACACATGCAGAGTGGGTCCTTAGTAGCATCTGTGTGTGCCTCACTGGAATGGAGCAAAGTGCTGGATTTTTTGAAACTAACACCATGGAGGGGAATGGAATGAGCAGCATGGATTTCCTGGATGGATGTTATGAGGTTAATGGAGAACTAAGAAGCAAAATGTGAGTGTTTGTGTATGTGTAAAATGCCCTAGTTAGGGGTGACAGCTTAGTTAATTTAACCAGGCCCAAGCTCAAACCCTGTACCTTAGTTACAGGAGACAAACACCGACTAGATGACTATTAGTTTCAGTGCATTTCCAAGGAATTGTGATGTGAGCTTCGGTACATTTTCAAGGACCTGTGAGCTTCAAGGGAAGAGAAGTTTACTGCTGCTCCTGCCAAGTCTGTTGTCAATATGCAACCATTTTGTTTAGCAGATGGTCATTACTGCTTGTACTAGAGAATTTAAAAGTGCTGTTAGTAGCACAACAGATAGCATACTTGCTTTTGATGCAGAAGTCTGTGGTTGATACTGTGTTGTACTTTAAGGGTGGGGTGGGGAGCTACAGTCCTGAATGTGTCCTCCTGTGAATGAGATACCTTGTAACTATGAACCTGTTGTCTTTTTGACATCCATTCCTTATTGCAATATTAACAGCCTACTGATTTTTTTAATGTACCATAGACAGTTTATTCTTCAAGGGCAGCAGACACTGAATTTGTAGACAAAAGACTGAAATATAGAGTTGTTTGCTAGTAGCAACTTCTTCATTAGTTTCAGATCTATTTAATGTGAAATTATTCAGATGACTTTTACTTCTGCAGGGATTGTGCATATTGACTGATATTGGCCGATTTTAATGACAGAAGTTTTAGGAGTTTTTTGTGGTTGAAATGTTCTGAAATGGGCAAGTTTATCATTAGTGGTTCATATGTTTTGTTTCATTGCTTACTGGAAAAATGTTCAAAACTACAAATTTAAAAGACACTCTGACAAGTGGTGCTGAATTATACAAAGAATATAATTTAATACAATCAGGAAGATGAATCAAAGAACACATGCATGTATGCATGGTCCTAAGTGCATGCAATGGGCCTATGGTTTGAAAATATCCCAAAGAAAAATGTGATCAGCCACTGAACAGATGCATTTTTCTTTGAATGTGGGTTTCAATGCCATTTCAATGAATGTGAGTTTCAAATTCAGAGAAGATTACTATTAATGTCAAGTCTGTTTTTATTGTGAGATTGTATTGTTTTGTTTAGCAAATATGTAATGGTGTTTGTGCTATAAAAGCTGAAATTAAAGTTTTAAATTAAATCCAAATATCTGTAATCATTGTAGAAATGAAGAAGAAAATAGTAAACACACTGAGAGGTTTGAACAGTGTTTACAGTAAGGAGAAATAGGCAAGTAATGGGACACTGGAATGGCAGGGGGGCTAGGGGGCTGCACAGGGCTGCTGTGGGGGATGGGAGGCTGCAGGGGGCCCAGTCCATTTCCCTGCTTAGGGCCCCATTTGACCATGATTCAGCTCTTTACTCAACCTTTTCACAGGTAAATGAGAAAGCCAACCATCGGTCAGTCAGATTGACCTGAAAAGAAAATGTAGAAAACCTAAAGAATAAGTCACTCTGCTTATTGGGTCTGTATTATATAATCGAACGTTTAGCTTGCTGAACAGCTATATGTTGGCAGCTAAACAGCGAAAGCTTAAAACCGCAAACAGCTACTTCCACAAATTTTTTCTTAGGGAAAAAATTTGCTTGGCCTTGGGACACTAAGACAAACTTTCAAACCCTAATTAAGTGAGGGGGCCTCACCCCCCTGACTAAATATACAGACTCTGAGATCGCTGTACATTGGGAAAATTCCTCGATAACGCTCAAGCTAATTTTCTTCCCTGTAAAAAAATTTGCAGAAGTGGCTGTTCACGGTTTTAAGCTTTCGCTCTTTAGGTGTTTGACAAGCTAAACCTTTGCTGATCTAATATAGATCCCTGCTTATCTGCCTTAATGAAAAAAAATCTGACTAGTTCCTACATCTTCATCTTCATCTTCGAGTAGTACAGCCTGAGACTGACAGGTAGGCAAAATGCATTACTTACTTTACCACAAGTGTATTTTTTTTTCTGTTTTAGTTTCTTTGCAAAATTAAAGTAAAAATCTGATAGTTGCACAGCTATATTTGTCATGCTGTTCTATTGAAAATGGGGAGAGTTTTGATTTTGCATGCGCTTATACATGGGTGTGTGTATACACTTGTGTGCACAAACAAGTGCACATTTGAATAAGTGTGAAAGAGAGAGAGAGAGGGGGGAACCGGAAGAGTTGAGCAGTGATTCCAATATTGAAAGTAACAAACAACAGAGTGGAATGATTTTTTATTATCACTTAAAAAGTACATGTAATTTGCTTTTTTAAATACTGATATATTGTCATTCATTGTAGAGAATGAAATGGGTATGAATTAATAGCAGACTGGTGAGATTTCTATGACGTATGTTTTTCAGCGGTAAGAGTACTATAAGCATAACAAAGATAAACATGCTACAAGACTCTGGCATCATCATATATCATTAAATGTAGTACAAAGTATGACAGATGATAAACTAGCACACTGCATTTCTTTCTTCTGATGCTGGTTTCTTCTTGTTCAGGACTGGAGCACATAACTGATTAGTATATAAAAGCTGCTTACAAAAAATGTAGTTGTCAATGATATTCTTGCAGAAAAAAGAAAAGCATTACAGAGCCTCAAAACAGTCTATTTTAGGAATACATTATTACCTATGATTATATTCTAATAACCCTCTGATACCGTAAAATGTGAATCACCATAGCTCACTGCTTTTATCCACACTGCTAAATAAAGTTCAGATATTTTGTTCAAAGTAATAATGTATTCTAAGTTCATGGTATAGTGTGCATGTTTCTGTATGTTTGACTTTTAGGAAGACGTGTTAGTATATGCATGATGGCCTTCAGTCTTATCACAATAATGAAACCATTTTTTCAATTGATACACACATGCTGTTGTTTAAAATGAGCATTGTAGTTGACTGTATACTGCACAGAAACATGGCTCATGGCCAGCTGTATATACTGGCTGTATACAGTATCACACTTTGAATTGCACATCTGCTGTGATAGTGTGAGAATGCTGAAAGTCACTTCCTCAACGGAATCAGGATAGAGGCCCTTACAAAGTGTGTAGGAATGCCACTCAGGAAAAAAAGTTAAAGAGTAAAACATTTAGAATCCTGAAATACAAAAAAAATAATAATAATAAAAAAAGATTACTGCTGAAGCAGGTATAGTAAGGACTCTAAAAGCCTAAAACTTCCTGTGTATGCACTGAATACTTTTAAAGGAAATCCCTTTCAGACTTTTCTCCCTTCTTTAACTTAGGTCTGCACTATGATCTTTATTTTATTTTCCTATTGACAGAAGAAATGTATTTTAGTAATGATATGAAAATCTGACCGACTTTGTCACAAAGGTCATAATAAAGAGAGGTGACTTGAAACATGATGTGCTCTGGCAGAACATCAAAACTTTCACTGAGTGAGTCAATACATTCTCTTTCACTGTTTTTGCATTTCTGTTGCCTGTTTGTAGCGATGTTTGTAAAACTGTTCTTCTTTCGGCTTTTCCCAGTTAGGGGTCGCCACAGCAGATCACCTGTCTGCTCAAGATTGGCAGTGGAGTTTTACGGTGTCGAGTTGCCAGCCCGGCACCCAACCTTCCACAGAAGGCACACACATGCATGCACTCACGCCTAGGGCCAATTTGGAGTGTCCAATCCACCTACAGCATGTATTTGGGATGTGGGAGGAAACCGGAGCACTTGGAGGAAACCCACGCGACCACACGGAAGACATGCAGACTCTGCACAGAAGGCACCCAAGCCGAGGATCGAACCAGAGAAACTCTTGCTGTGAGGCGGCAACGCTAACCACTGTACCACCGCGGCTGCCCTGATGTTTGTAAAACTGTTCATTATCATTAATTGCCTTTAGATTTTTCATGCTTCAAAGTGCATCACATTTTAAAAAGACATGCATTTAGAAAATTCAGCAAATACAAAGGATACCTTAAGAGAGCAGAATGCCATTATGATCTTTGCTGGTATTGAATACACAGATCAGCTTCTCCCCAAATACCTTAAACAGGTGGTGCCATGTCCCTGGCATGGGAGGCACATAAGTACTCAGGCCAGGGTATAACAGAGAAGAAGTACAACAAGGGTGTAAGGCAAACAATACAGGGCTAGTACCACAAAGCAGCGGCTGCCCACGTAGTAAACTATAACACACTATGCTTGAATGACCTCATTCATAAAACAGTATTAGATAAAAATCAAGCCCAAATGTTCCACAAAAATACAGAAGGCACCCTGGAGAGCTAAACTAAAAAATCCAGAAAATAAAGGATTCCAGTCGAAGGATGAATACCAATAGAGTTTATGCATAAACTACTTTATTCCAGAAGGATAAAGATAAAAATACACAGAATTAATCACTTTCATCCTAATACATAAAGGACTTCATCAGAACTAAATTAAAAGCAAGGTACAAGTGTGTGTGTGTTTGTGTGTGTGTGTGTGTGTGTGTATATATATATATATATATATATATATATATATATATATATATATACATATATATATATATGTATCAGAAGAAGCTTAATTGGATAATAAATGAATAAAGACAATTAACAAATAAAAACAGGTTATTTACAAACCTACTAATACACCTAACAAGAGCTAAAAAATGAGAAATAGTAGTAAAATATAACAGTACTTGAATCCTGCACTCATAAAATATTGAATAACAAAAACTAAAAAAAAAAATAAAATAATAAAGCATAGCAGATCTCAGTTTCAGTACTGGAGTAATAGAAATCAATTAATTTAGATCTCTGTCTTTATTGGCCTGTAGTAACAATTGCCAAAATAGCTCCCTGTTTTCTAGCATGTCTTCCCATTGATCACATCTAGGGTCATTTTGCAGTTATTCTAAGACATAAAATTGGAAATGACTGTTAACACATACGCTTATATGTTTCGCTAAAGCATTGGTTTCCTTTTTTTAAGCATGTCACATGTGTGTTCGTAAATCCATTTTCCTACGACTCTCTCATTTTTTTTTTTTTTTTTTTTTTTTAATTTCACATATATATCAACCTCATGTATTGATCAAAGGTACAGCACTCACAATCAAAAGGAAAATAAAAAAAAAAAATCCAACATTAACAAATCCAAGCCAACAATCTGTCTTTTCTGTACATTTTCTATCTAATCTAAGGTTGATTTAGACTATATTCTGGTTCCCGAGAAAAAGTGGATAGTAACCTCTTAAGCCAAAATAATATTAAAAATTTGCTCCCAGATTTTTATGTTGTTGATATTTTTCTTGTGATCACTAATTAACAGTTTATGCGCTAAGATGTGTTTTATTGCCAACAATCTGAAATTTTCCCACGATGTCTGGGCTGGGTTCACCCAATTTGTGGCTATATATAATTTCATTAATAGGCAAATATTCATAATTACAGTCGTTTTTGATTTATTTAGATTCTCCGGGGGAATATGAAGAATCATAAACTCCCAAGAGATTGTTGAATTTTGGTAACCCATTTTTTGTAACTGCAATTTTAATGAATTTCACAATTTATAAATGCACTTACAACTCCAGAACATGTGAAGCAAATCTGCTGTCTGATCAAAGCAATGTGGGCATATGGGTGAATTCTTCGCATCAAATTTGTGCAAAGTGAGACGAGTATAGTATGCAATGTTAAATATCATCAGCTGCGTAAATACCAATTTCTGAAGGGATACGGAATTTAATGTTAATTTAAATGCCTCCAATATCTTATTGTCGTCTGGGAATATCAATTTCTCTCTCCAGTAACTCGATAAAAGAATATAATTATTATACTTCCTCTCTTTTATCAATTTATATGCTGCGGTTATATATTTTCTATCCTGCAACAGCGCTTCCCATAGATTACGAGAAATTATTAAATCTTCCCCTTTCATTTCAAAGTTGTTAAAATAGTTTATAACCAAGTCTTTTAGCTGTCTTACTATAATTAAATAGGAAATAGGGAGTTCTATTTCTTTTAAAATATCCTGTACTGGTACTCCTAGAAAAGGATATAAATCGAGTACAGTTAACTCCATGATTAAAGGGAATTTCTTTAGATCAATCAATTGACCACCAATTGTTAAATTTGGGTTCCTATAAAACGGTTGGAAAACCATCATATATTTTAGTAAATTTAAGGAAGCGAAAAGAGCTTGAATTGCCGTTACATAACTTTTGATGTGCTCCATTAGCTTATATTTACTCATTGTCCAATTATTTAAAAAGGGTAATGCTTTAGCGTTGACTCCCACTTCATTTATATGCTTGTACGTTAAGAGCACCCATTTGGGTGTCCATTTTCTATTATCACTATCGAAGTAAGACGTCTTTAAAATCCTATTGGCCTGAATCACTAAATAGTACATTTCGAAATCCGAGGACTCTCTCATTTTTACCTATATAGAATGAGCCACATATAACAATATAAACCAATTCAGTACTGTTACAACTATAATACTGATGGACCTTAATTTGTCTATTTCGACAAGGTATATTAATTACATCAGCATTCCCTATAAAAGACACTGTTTACAGGTACCACGTTTATATATGCCCATTTTAACTGCTTTATATCATCTGTTATCAAAATCTTTATGCATCACGTATAGGTGTTTAAAAATTTTACCTCTCTTGTATACAAATTTTCGTGGTTCATTAAAAACTTTAAGGGCACCTGGACTTTGCCTAAACATATCAAATACTTATTAACGATGCTTTTAATATTTTTCCAATCTTGATTATATTCCAGACAGAAAGCACTGGAAAACATATTGCTCCTATTCAGCTCTTGAAGAGGCATGCCCCCCCCCCCCACTGGATACTCATTATAATCTCGGTTATATGGGAAAATATATAACCCCCCCATCCGGAAATAACTTCAATTGTAATTGTATCTAATAGTCGTTCAGGATAACTTCTTTGTAAAAATATTATTTTTAGTACAGCACATTCAGTATTAAGGGCAGCTCTAACTAACTGGTTCATAATAATGCTGTGTTTCTGGGAAAGAGGATGTTCACTACTGTAATGTAAAAAGGTGTTTCTATAGGTAGGTTTACAGTACATCTTAGATATTTTTAGTATTTCTTCAGTTCATTATTTTTAGAAATTGAAACATCCAAGTATTGAAACTCCCTTTCAGATATATGATAAGTGAACCTAAAGATGTAGTATCTCATAAAAAAATCAATAAATTCAATTAATTGATCATGGGATATGGCCTACAATATACATATGTCATCCAAGAACCTTGTATAAAGATGACACTAGTTAAAGTGGGGGGAATTTACAATATATTTCTGTTCCCACTCATATCAGACTAGGTTAGCAAAAATAAGGACATATGCCACCCCATAGCTACACCACTGTTTTGCTTGAAGATTTCTCCCTAAAAAATTACAAAATTGTATTTTAAAACTGTTTCCATGAATTCGCATAGGATATGACAATCTTTTTGAGTCAAACAAATCGCAATATTTTAAGGTGTCCTCAAACCATGGTAGTCCCTGGTCATGTGGAATAACTTTAAACAGATCTTCTTCATCTGTAGTTGCAAATAAAACATTATTTGTATAGGGTACTTGGTTAAGTCTGTTAAGAAATCCCAGGAATGCCAGATTATATGGGTCCTATACCCATGAAAAGGTTTTAATTTTCTATCAATATATACTGCCAGTGGGTAGGTTTTTGACCCACTAGCTATAACAATTAACTGAAGTGGTAGATCATCATTATTTTTGTGCACCTTGGGAATACCAAAGATGTAGGGAATACAGGGGTATTTATTAGTTAAAACATCAGAGGTGACTGTATCTGTAACATTTTGCATTAATAGGTCATTCAACATCAGGTCTATCCTCTGGTAGGATGTATTGACCTCACTTCTACAGATGGGAGAATATATGTCACACTGATATAGAACATTTAACATCCTTCCCAAATAGTCAACAGAATCCATAATGACCAATCCACCCCCTTTCTCCAGTTTCATAATTCTTACTTTGGCATTATGTACCAAAGCATAAGGTAGTGTATTTTCATCCTTAGAAAGATTAAAATACCTCTTAGAATTGTTAGAAGCTAAATTACGTAACTTAAATTCAACAAAGGATTCAAAATTCAGTATCACAAGGTGTAGAGGAGGATTATAAATACTTTTTGTGTAGCCTACAGTCATTACTTTGAATCGATGACTCAAACATTGTCTCAAGATTGAATTTCCTTAAAAATAATTAAGATCTATTAAGGTTCTACTCAAGTTAAAAGACATTGAAAGAACAAAAGAGAGACCTTTTTTAAAAATTGAAAAATGTGTATAGTTTAATACTATATTACTATAATTAAACACTTTAAAACTATCTTGCTCATAAATAATCCCCTCTTGTGTTATGGGACATGGTGACTTAGAAGGAATAGTAAGAGTGTCTTCTTTCTTCCTCTTCCTCTGCCCCTTCTACCTCTGTTGGAATTCTGGTAAAATTCCCTGTGTTGCTGTTCTGTCTGTAGTAGTCTGTTAAGAGTGTCTTAGAGGGGGAAATTCTAAAGGGTCATCTATGTCTGTACATAAACCTGACACTCTACTATTACTACTAGGTAAGGATGTACTGTGGGTGTCAGTAAAAATCTGATTCCTATTAGATCTTTCATCAACCTTTTATTGTCTTTGTACTGAAATATACTTTGATTTAGGTAGAGGATAAACTCATTTAGAATAATCCCTAAGGTGAACAAAATATTGATGATCCACTACCTTGGTTAATTGTTACATCTAGTGGGTCAAAAAGCTACCCACTGGCCATATGTATTGATAGAAAATTAAAACCTTTTCATTGTTATAGCACTCATATAATCCGGGATTCATGGTATTTTCTTAACCGACTTAACCATGTACCCTATAGAAAGGATGTCTTATTTGCAACTATAGATGTAGTGGATCTATTTACAGTTATTCCACATGACCAGGGATTACAGTGGTTTGAGGACACCTTAAAATACTGTGATTTTTTTTTTACTCAAAAGGATTGCCATATCCTATGTGAATTAATGGAAACGGTTTTAAAATACAATTTAACTTGTGTCACCTTTATACAAGGTTCTTGGGTGACATCTTTATATTATGGGCCGAGTCCAGTGAACAATGAATTGAATGTATTGATTATTTATGAGATATTACATCTTTCCTTAGGTTCACTTATCATCTATTTGAAATGGAGTTTCACTACTTGGATGTTTCAGTTTTTAAAAGTAGTGAACTGAAGAAATACATATGTAAGACATAACAAAAACCCACCTATAGAAATACCTTTTTACATTACAGTAGTGAACACCCTCTTTCCCTGAAACGGAGCATTATTAAGGGCCAGTTAGAGCTGCTAATATGACTATGCATTCTGATTTTATTACTGAATGTGCTGTACTAAAAATATGTTTTTACAAAGATGTTATCCTGAACAACTGTTAGACAGAATTATGACTGAAGTTATTTCTGGATGGGGGCGGGGGGGGGGGGGGTTAAATATTTTCCCTTATTAAATAACCCAGATTGTATTGACTGTCCACTTGGGGTAGGGTTGGGGGTATTTGTCTCCCTCTTCAAGAGCCAAGGAGGAATGATATGATAAAATTTTTAATGAACCGCCAAAGTTTGTATACAAGTGAGGTAAAAGTTTGAATAAACTATAAGAGGTGCATAAAGATTTTGATAACAGATATAAAACAGTTAAAATGGGCACATATAAATGTGGTGCCTGTAAACAGTACCCTTTTATAGGAAATTCTGAGGTAATTAATCTACCTTATAGAAACAGGCAAATTAAGGTCCATCAGTAGTATAATTGGAATAGTACTGGAGTGGTTTATATTGCTATATGTGTTATCTGTGGCTTATTGTATGTAGGTAAAACAGAGGAGAGGCCTAAGAAAACAGATATACGAACACACATATGGCATTCTTAAAATAAATAAATCAGTGCTTTAGTGAAACATTTAAAAGTATGGGTTAATGGTCTTTTCCAATTTTATAGGTTCATAGATTAGTACTAAGCTAACTGCCCTTGTGAGCCATTTTAAGCTTAGCCAATTATCCCTTGTGAGACTCAAACCTTGCACCTTGTGTTTGTAAGGCAAACACCTTAACCATTAGGTCTATGTATTAGAACAATTGCAAAAAGACCCTGGAGGTGGTCAATGGGAAGACACGCTAGAATATAGTGAAGTATTTTGGTAATTGTTACTACAGGCCAATAAAGACTGAGGTCTAATTAATTTGATTTCTATTATTCCAGTACTGAAATCGAGGTCTGATCAGCTTTCATTTTTTTTTTATTTTTGTTATTCAGTATTTTATGAACTTTGGATTAAAGTATTGATATGTTCATAGGTTCATAGGTAAGTACTAGGCTATCTGCCCGAGGGCATCTATAAGCCTAGCCAGAATGTGTTGCAGCCCCCTTAGATTAGTTCCCTGTGCCTCTGTCCAGCAGAGCCATTAGTTCCCTGTGATATATATTTATATTTCATTACTATTTTTTATTTTTTAGCTCCTGTGGGGTGTATTAGTTTTCATTGTTTCTCGTATGTATTTATTGTAAATAACCTGTTTTTATTTGTTAATTAATTGTCTTTATTCATTTATTATCCAACTAAGCTTTTAATTTAGTTCTAATGAAGTCCTTTATGTGTTACGATGAAAGTGCTTAACTCTGTGTTATTTTATCTTTATCCTTCTGGAATAAAGTACTTTTTGGACGAACTCTATTGGTATTCTTCCTTCAACTGAAATCCTTTATTTTGTGAATTTTTTTAGTATAGCTCTCTGGCATGCCTTTTGTGTTTTTTTTTCTTGCAACATTTGGGCTTGATTTTTATCTACTGCTGTTTTATGAAAGAGGTCGTTCAAGCATACTGTGTTGTGGTTTACTCTGTGGGCAGACGCTGCTTCAACACAAAATGGAGCTAAACATTTAATGTATATTTAATATTGGTGACCCTAGGGAAATCACTGTGTGTGCGTGTAAAGCACTGTGGTGCTCTGGACATGGAACTTGTCTTCCATGGTACCTGTTAGAAACCATATGCATGATTAGTGCAGATGCTTCCAAAGGCCCAAGTATTAACAAACTTTCCCGCAGCATAGTCCTGTTACTTCCATTAAATTGTATAATCAATTGTAGGGTCTCTATCAAATAAAGGAGAGAATATTTGAACTCTGAGCTTGACATAAAATTGTGTATTAGTTGGAAGGATTATGCTACAGAGTAACAAAGAAACTGGCCATCAAAAGTGAAAACGGTTAACAGAAATGTGTGTTATTGTCTCAGTACTAACTCATTACATCTTTGTGATGCCTCCAGGTGCATCTGCAGTTAACTCCTACTGATGCCTCTAGGTGTCAAATATTGTTTGTTCATATTTGCATCAATAATTCCAAAAAACATGCTATGTACAAAGTTTTAAAAGATTTCATCTTAAAGGTTACGCAATGGCAGACTCACCTGCCTTAATATTTGACTTCTGTCTTGTGCAGTTAAATAGATATTAACTGTTGTTTATATTGTATAAAGCCATGGTGGTGCATCGGTAGCATTGTTGCCTCACAGCAAGAGGTTCTCCCATTCGATTCTCGGCTGTAGGGCATCCTGTGTGGAGTCTGCATGTCCTCCCCGCGGTTGAGTGGTGTTCGAAAGTCATGCGTGAATGGGCATGCCTTCGTTGTAGGTTGGGTGTCGAGCTGGCACCTTGGCACCGTAAAAATCTACTGCCAATCATTAGCGGACCGGAGTTCCGCTATGGCGACCCCTAACCGGGAAAAGCCGAAAGAAGAACAATTTGTATAAATATAATTTTCACATTTTTTTAAAATATCTCAACAACCAAGTAACACAGACAGAATTCCTTAGTTTCATATGAAAACTCTCAGCTAGATGAATAAAATGCTGCTGACAGTATGCATGTAACTTAAGTGGTTGCTGAGATATTTTAAGTAGTTTACAAAATATTACAAATGTAATAGTTACTGTGTTTACTGTGATTTATAAAATTTGGTTTAAGACCTAGAAACTAAAGAATACTACTACTTTAAAAACAGTTTGTGCTGAAGAGTTTGCAATTCATATTCTTTCATAACCCCTATGGTTCCAGCGATTTGGACATTTGTTTGAAGTGTGAAGACAGAATTTGATTCTGTCGAAAGGCTTAGGCTCTTCCCTTTGGAAGTTACAGTGCAAACTTCCTGAGCTCCATTGAAGTGAATGAGCTAATCTAACTGTGCAGTTATTGTGCCATTTGAATATAATTTGATTAATCTGCAGTGAAAAAAAGCCATTGCAAGCTAAGACACGTTGAACAACACACCATAAGCTCGTTTAGAAAAAAGATCTTACAGACTGCATTTTAGCATGTCTTTATCTTGTGCTTACCTTTCAGGGTTAATTGGAAAGACAGAACATTTTTTTCTTTCGGCTTTTCCCGGTTAGGGGTCGTCACAGTGGAACTCCGGTCTGCTAATGATTGGCAGTAGATTTTTAAGGTGCCAACTTGACGCCCAACCTTCAACGAAGGCACGCCCATTCACACATGTCTTTTGAATGCTACTCAACCACGGGGAGGACATGCAGACTCCACACAGAAGGTGTTCCAGCCAAGAATCGAACGGGAGAACCTCTTGCTGTGAGGCGACAACGCTACCGCTGCACCACCGCAGCTTAATTGGAAAGACAGAAAATAAATAACTGAAAATGTCAATTTATCACTAGGTCAGCAAAACAACGATGACTGCAGAAGTAAACCAAAATTCAGGGGGAAATTATTTTTTAGATGGGATTCCTGTGCTTTTTCATACCTCCTCCACAGGTTAAATAATCCCCTTACACATTTATGAGGAAAGCAATATGGTTGT
Source organism: Protopterus annectens (assembly GCF_019279795.1). Classification (NCBI taxonomy): domain Eukaryota; kingdom Metazoa; phylum Chordata; order Ceratodontiformes; family Protopteridae; genus Protopterus; species Protopterus annectens. Next base: position 167,782,086 of record NC_056742.1, on the reverse strand, counting down.
TTCCTGAGGTTGTGTGACCCTCAGGATGTGAGTAAATGTCGAGATTTTGGTGATGGACCTTATAACTCCCTTCCTAGTGACCATTCAACATTTCCTTGAGATTAGAAGAGGAACTCTTATAAATCAGTAACCAAGTTCCATCTCATTTTTTTATTTTTTACAGACTTCTTTTTATATATATATATATGTAGAACTTTTACTTCTGCCTTTTGAATCTTCCCTGTTTAATTCTGTAATTGTTTAAAAAAATGAAATTGTCATAATAGCAAAATAACACATTAAAGAGATGCAAACGGAAGATGATTATTTTCAGAAAAAAAGGGCTGGATTGTGTAATACATATTTAAAGGTGATTCTTGTCTCTTAGAAAGCCATTGCTGTTAAATGATGCTCTTCATATAAGTTGTCAGTGTTCTCAAGTATCTCTTTGAAGTAACCATTTTGCTCATATCAGCTCCACCTTGATCTGCTTTTTATTTTGATACTTTAAACTGGATTTATTATTTATATGTACTACATGGTTTTAGATATGAGGACATGCAATTTAAATATACCTCTACTATTAGCCTCTGTCCCTTTGGTTTGGAAGGATGAAGTTCTGACTCTGCCCCGGGTGATCAGGATTCAGTTAAGTGGCATGAGTTTGGAAGGATTGGGTGGATAAGAATGGAAATGAATGGCTGACATCAGCTTACCTTTCCAATGGATGATGGCAGTTTGACTGACTCCATTGCCAAGACCTGCAAAAGCGCAGGTGTATCACCCAAAGCAAGGAGTCTGGCATGGATATGTAAGGGGTGTGCAGATTTGCAAAGAGACTTTCATGAGTTATTTCCATTTCTTTGAAAGTACTCTGTAGGGATTTTTTAAAATCTGACAACTTATGTTTCAAAAAAAAAAAAAAAAAAACATGTTCTCAGTTTCCTCCCCCTTCCCCATCACATCTCCAAGATTTATCTATCTACTTGAAGAAAAAATGCTGAAATTTACTTGAGTATATATAATCTGAAAACACTTCTCTACAGTCATCCTAAACCTTCTGGACTTTGCTTACTTGGGATTCATGCAGATTTCTTCCCGTTGTTCTTTTGTGATTTCCCCTTATGTTCTGTTTTCCTAACTTTTTCTAAAGTTTGCTGTTTGAGTCTTCTAGTTGTCATGCAATATTTTATAAAGCCTACGAATTATCTGTTTTTAATAGCAGCATCTGTTCTAGACTCAGCTAAAATCTTTTTCTGAGCTGGTCTTTGCACACTCCCTTATTCCTTTCTCTTTGCCTGTACTCTGTTATCAAGGTCTGATAGGGAAGGCAGTCTCTAACCTTAGTCCAAGCTCCTGATCAGCTTCATATCACTTTATTATATTTCTGTCCCTGCACTGCACTTCTTGATATTGCAACTTTTACATACGTCTACTCATATAGGTGCATATAGTCATCGTTTATCTTTACGTTAGGTGATGTAGTATGCATATCTATCTGTAATGCTTGTATTAATGAAGAGGCTCTGTCCTTTTAAGAAATTCGGTGATGTGAAAGGCACACTATTTTTAAAGTTGTCAATATTTTGTTACATCTCCCTGAAATTAAAAAAACGCTTCAGATCAGCACTGTCTTGACCTTGTTATTATTTCCTTAGTTAAAAGTGCATTAAAAGTTTATTCACACCACAGCTTGCTTCAGTCTAGTTTTACTAAAGGTTATTTACATCTGTTGATCTTCAGCTACCCTCAATTTGTAGCTATATGTTTGTAATGTGTTTATTAGTGATGTTTCTTGGAAATCCGGTACCTTCTACCTTTCTGTAGCAATACCACTAACAAAGATGCATGCACACACTTCATACACACCACTCTACTCTAACCTAACATGCAAACACTTGTATATATGCACACTGACCACTATAATTCACACTTGCATGTCTTCAGAACTGCCACCTTCTCAGTCAAATATTCATTTTTATGCACATTCCTATACTTGACCTACATTATATAAAACTTTAATACATTATTTGGTAGTATAATCACATAAACAGGCATTCACTCAGAAGTGCAGTCATTCTTTTTCACACTTAAACTGTTCTATCAAACGAGACTTCTACCTTTTGATTATATCCATCTGTTTAGCTACACACACACACACACACACACACACACACACACACACACACACACACACACACACACACACACACACATATCGGTATCTTTATATATAGAGATATGTATATAGATATATCTGTGCGTGTGTATAATTTATCTATGTGTGCAGTGGCGTAACTACGAGAGGCGAAGTGAGGCAATTGCCTCAGGGGGCACTTTGGGCAGGGCATTTAATTTAAAAAAATAGTTTTTTTTTTAATTTTTTAGGGCGTTCATCTTTAAGAAGTGTAGACGTGGGCGTGCTGACATCATCGCGCGCAGTGCAGCACTTATTTAGACTATATCTATGGTGCTACCGACGAAGCTGCTGCACCGATTATAGATAGTAGGATAACTGTTTTGTCGGGCCCGATTGCATTACCTTATAGGTTTGCTAAACTCATAGTGTGTAACATCATCAGTTATTTTTACACCAACCCACCAGTCAAAAAGAGGATGGCTAACACTACAAGGTAAATACCGATATCTTAAGATTTGTTGACTGGACTGCACTAGAGGTTTGCCTATGATTTGGATATCCCGTGAATGCTCAATGAGCTTTGTGTGCAATTCTATGCTAGTACTGACAGAGCAACATTTTCTCTTGACACAAGACTTCGGTCGATATTTATTTTTTTCCCCATTTTGTTTCTGTACTGTTAAAGTGAGAGGGGTAAAAATGTGCGGACGTGTCAATGGCTTGTGTATCTTGTGGATGAAAATACAACAGCTGGGCAAGAAACGATAAAACAAGTAATAACAAATTCTTGCAACTAGTAACTCCGTAAACACAGATGGTGTGAGCTGGTATAGTACACTGGAAATTAAATAGTTTTCCTTTTTTTTTAATTTTTTTCTAAAATCTGTGTACTCTGACGTTTGGGTATGTATTTTGGGGAGACGGAGTGGACAATCTGTATTAAGTTACTCTGTAAATAGTCTCCATTAAATGGAGTCCATTTGTACAATATACTGTTTGTAAGTGCAGTCTTAGTTTTAAAAACAATAATAATCTGTGAAATGCAGTCTGTTTACTACTGAGACGATTGGTTTTGTACTGTTCTTACTAGATGGGTTCTTCAACTACGGGGTGTTATAATGTCAGAAATACCGTTTTACATCACGAATAATCATCCAGATCATTATGGAGAAGATTCCTTCACGACTTTCTTCAGACTTTGAGAATGGGAGGGTCATTACCATGCATATGTTTCACTGATGTTGTGTTTGTCCACTTTTGAGTCACAAAAGGTGGACCTTTTTTTTAAAGAGTTAAGGGGAACTTGGCCCTCCTATTTTTCTAATCCATCACATGTTGGATGGATAAGCTGACATTCCTTGTAAATTGCAGCCTACTTTCTTCTGTTTCAGGAATTGCCTTATAGCAGGCATGTACTGACACTGACATATTCATGCATGTGATTTAGTTTATTATTCTAAATGCTGAACAAACAGAAGAAAAACATTCCATACACTCCCTAATCGTGTTTTTGTGTGAAACACAGAGAGAGGAACACATACACAAATACACACACTCTGTCCGTATTTCCCCTTTTGGATTTTACTAAGTCTGTTGAATATTTCTGTCATTATCTCCTTTTCTTGGTGGCAGCATTTTTCAAACCTGTGGAGGGCTGGGGTCCTCACCTAGCTAAGACTAGGAGTATCCCCTGATCACAAAATTAAAGCGGTGCCATAACTTTGATTAGTTGTCAAAGAATGTTATTCTATAAATTATGTTTCCTATTCATAATGAAGCTCCCCTCCAGTGGACTTCACTACTTTAGCTCTTTCAGGAGTGCACCACATTGTGTGGTTTTTGGAGGTCCTTAAAACTTAACGTTTTTTTGTGATGCTTACTCCCATGTTGTATCTGAATGGCAAAATCTGTTTGCTAGTATGTTTATTGTATACCATTTTATTATAGTTATCTATTACTTTACTTTTTATGGAACATGTTTAGTACACAAACTCTTGAATGTTCATTTGTTTCCTTCAGTTGTAATTTCTATTCTGAATATTACATTTTCTCCTTCACTCTAGATATGACGGAAAATTAGGAGATTATGAATGGTTTGTCTGCTGTTGTTCTGATATTGTAAACAGTTTGTGTAAGTACAATAAGATGTGTGTCAGGGAAAAGGGATGCGCACGCTCTGTGAGGCAGATTGTCGGCTGGTGGTTGTCTTAACTTCACAAAACAAAAAAATCACATGTATTTGCTTATATTACAGGTAAGATAGCTAATGTGAACAAAATAGTAAAATGCATGCACCACTGGATTAGAATATCTATAATGTAGGTCAAGTCCTCTTGGTCTGTGCACCATTGAACACACCACACAAGACTTCATTTCGCACTTCCCAGACAACACACACTTGAAGGGATAACCTGATCATTGTGTTACAGTGCATTTGGCTCCAATTAAAGGGGTTACAAAAGTTAGTCTGTCTCTCCCCAGTTGTAAAAGTTTACTGTATACTTGTAATTACCAATTGCTTTTGAGATGCTAATCCTGCATAGTATCAGTCAGTTACACTCCGTAGTTGCAGTGTGACAAACTTGAACATCTTCCTACCTAGGTTCACAGTTCATAGAGCTGAATTAACCCAATCATGCTACAGACAGAAATGTATCTGATGTCTTATGAAGCATACACTTGAACAAATTATATCAGCAGTCTGTTGCAATGGTTAAGCCTCTCCTAAAATGTCTTCTGTGGCTCAGAAGCCTTCAGCCCTGTGAGTGTTCAGGGTAGTGTGGGTTTGCATGTCACCATCTGTTGAGTAAGCCTGTCCTGTCTGTCATTATTGTCCTCCACAATGACATTACCTGATTCATATCCCTGCCCTTCTATGTCCACAATATAGAGAACTGCATATTAAGTACTAGTAGCATGGAAGAGATCATTGCTACATTTGTCAGAAAGCATACAGTATATGACCTCAGTGGTGTTTTAGAAATAATATGAGTCACATAAAAAGCTTTTAAGTTATCAAAATTATGTAACTGTTCACCCAGTGTTGATTTATCCACATCATATCAGTTGATGAACTTATTGCTACACAATTCAGATTATCTGTTACATAACCACAGTATGTGAGAATTGCTGAATTATGTAAGGATTTATGCCTAGTTTGGAGAGTTTGTCAACAATGCCTGAGTGGAATTTTGCAGTAATGCCCTGGTCAGGTCAAGGTATGTGATATGCACTGTTTTACCCTCATCCATTGCCTTGGTGACCTTTCACAGAAATCAGCCAGGTTAAGTGGGCGCAACCTTCCCTTAACAAAGCCAAACTGGCATGAGTCCAGTGTCTGTAGGTTGCCAATATCATTGTTGATCATTTCTATGATGATTCGCTCCATACCTTTGTATATTAGACTTGTCAGACTGATGGGTCTGTAGTTCCTTGTGTCAGTTGATGGTCCACGCTTATGAAGAGGGCTGACCATTGCTTTCTTACATTCACTTGGTACGTGACCAGTTTTGAGGCTGTAGTTGAAGAATGCCTCAAGTGGTTCTGACAGTTCATGTTTTTGACTATTCTGCAGATAACCAGGTATATTGTCAGGGCCTAATGAGGCAGTCTTTTTGGCCTTAATCAGCACCTCCAGAACCCGATCCTTACTATTAGATGAGGGTGTGTGCATGAAGGGATTTCACAGGGGTTAGTGGGAATGGAGTGGAGCATGAAGTTAGATCTGAATTTATCAACCAGTAGATTATCTGTGTCTTCATGATCAGTGAAGGGGTGCTGTTTACCATCAGTTCAGCACACTGCTGTGTGTCACCTTTTAAGGTTCCAGACATAGCTGAAGAAGGTATTATGATTTTCCTTAGCCTGAGAGGCTATCTTGAATTCATAGTTGGCCTTGTTAGAATTAGACCTCTTAGTTTCTTGTTTACTTGAATCAGAGAGCTCTTTTCTTTATGGGAGCTGCCCTTTCAGATTGTAGCCATGACTTTTTTCTATTGTTATATACCTTGTTGAGCTTAGGATGGTTTTTGTTTTTGGTGTTTGCTTTGTGCTTACTCCTGGTAGGTACAGCAGCCTCTATGCAGCCATTTATATGTTGTACAGGATTTCTATGAATAATTCTGCATCGGTAGCTGTGGTTCCAGGATTAGGGGGAGCCTTGAATGCTGACAAACTGTAATACAGTCAGGAAGGTGTATCAAAGAGCATGTGTATGTTTCATGTTCAAGGGGCCTATGATTTTGAAGACAGCCCAGAGTTAATATTTATCTGCCACTGGCAAAATGTATTTTCTTTGAATGTGGGTCAGTCTTCTTATGATATTTGTGCATCTGATAGCATCAACTGCATTATCCTTGCATTATTTTATTTACAAGAGAGCGGAGGTGAGGTGACATAGTAGATATCAGGGGGGGGGGGCTGCTTATCTTGCATCATCCAGCTTCTCTTCTACTTTCTCTACACAACAGAAAATGTCAGATGAGACACATGATTTCCTCATTCAAGTATATATATAGTGGTATGTTGCTCTGACTGTTTTGCACAGGGACCTTGGTAGTAAAATGTATGGTGGTAACACAGTATTTTTCTTTCACAAAGCAGCTGATTTGGCATAGTGGTATGTTGCTCTCCGGATATAATCACTGCTTGTTTGCTGTATCTGACACTTCCTGTGACAGTTGCCAGCGCTGAAAGAAGTTTTTTGAAGTTGATAAAGACATTTTTGCGTAGTACAATGTCTGAGGTTCGACTTAGTTCTTTAGCCATTCTGTCGATTGAGAACCGACGCCTGGAAGATGTGGACACTGACAAGATCATTGATAGTTTTGCTGATAACAAAGCCCGCAAGAAGTCATTCTAGGAGTAGGATTGAACAATGGAGGTACAATTCACATTCTGGTATCTATATAATGTACTGTTTTATAATTTTTTTTTTTTTACTTTTTGCTGAAATAGCACGTCTCCAGATTTCAGTGTTTTATGCCACTGTCATAGGTCAAGCGAACGTGACTATATGTGATTTCTTTTGCTTCGGTCA